>NC_047104.1:20888742-21188742 GCF_902500255.1 Thalassophryne amazonica
TTTATTTTATGCTCACGGTGTGAACAAGGTTTTAGGCCTGTTAAGCTAAAGCTAGCATGCCAATGCTAAGTGAGCATAAATTATTAATCAAAAATACCTCCAAACTAATTTCACCACACGTTTGTGTGTGATGTTTGGTCATTAGTGAACCTTGCTTTATAACTGGCTCTTTGTGCAGCCTGTAATATTTCATTTTTAGGTAGTACTGGAAGCTAACTGATGTGCTAACGTTGTCAAAATGCAGAAAACTATGATTAAATGTGCTGTATTTTTTGTTTTGTTGTCTTAACAGAAGAAACAGTAGAAAAGTTATTTGTTTTTGTGTTATCCTTTGTCAAATCATGTTATGCACATGTAATTTGGCCAAATAAATATATGCCTATATATGCCTTTCAGATGGCGCACGGCACGCTGTGAATGCTGCAAGCAGATTCGGAAAATGGGATGAGTTCTGGTCGCGATTGTTTATGAAGACTCACGTGTTCCCGAATAAAAGAATTAAAAAAAAAAAATCAAAACACAGTCAGAGTTATAACCACAAGATTAAGCAGCCGGTCAGAGAAAGACAGCAACTGGTTAGAGAGAGAGAGAGAGACAGCATCCGGTGTGATTGAGCAGAAACACTCAGTCTGATATTCTTCACTTTTGGACGTACAGTGCATCCACAAATTATACACAGCACTTCACTTTTTCCACATTTTCTTATTCCAAAATGGATTAAATGAATGTTTTCCCCTCAAAATTCTACACACAACACCGCATAACGACAACATGAAAAAATGTATTAAAAATAAAAAACTAACAAATCACATGTACACAAGTATTCACAGCCTTTGACAAGAAACTCAAAATTGAGCTCAGGTACATCTTGTGGTCTGCTGTGATATGGTACGTATTTGGCGGCATTTCATCATTCTTTCATTTCTTCTGAAAGAAAAATGATCTGGAGGGCTGATTAGTCTGACCAGAGTATGCCTTTCCATTGTGTGATGGTCCAACCCAGATGCCCCTGAACCCAGAGATGTTGATGCTGCTTCTGGTTCTCTCTCACCCCTGAAATAGTTCCTGCATCCTTTAAAACAGCTGCAATAACTCCGATATTGGAAAAGCCTGGTGCTGATCCCACCAAATTCAATAACTTCCCTCCTATTTATAATCTACCCTTCATCTCCAAAACTCTTGAAAAAACAGTAGCTGTCCAACTTTACTCTCATTTACAGTAGTGTTCAGAATAATAGTAGTGCTATGTGACTAAAAAGGTTAATCCAGGTTTTGAGTATATTTCTTATTGTTACATGAGAAACAAGGTACCAGTAGATTCAGTAGATTGTCACAAATCCAACAAGACCAAGCATTCATGATATGCACACTCTTAAGACTATGAAATTGGACTATTAGTAAAAAAAATAGAAAAGGGGATGTTCACAATAATAGTAGCATCTGCTGTTGACGCTACAAACTCAAAACTATTATGTTCACACTGCTTTTTTAGCAATCCTATGAATCACTAAACTAGTATTTAGTTGTATAACCACAGTTTTTCAGGATTTCTTCACATCTGCGAGGCATTAATTTTGTTGGTTTGGAACCAAGATTTTGCTTGTTTACTAGTGTGCTTGGGGTCACTGTCTTGTTGAAACACCCATTTCAACGGCATGTCCTCTTCAGCATAAGGCAACATGACCTCTTCAAGTAACACGTATGGTGGGAAAACCACCTCCACCTCTCGTCGAAAGAAAAAAAAAGGAAACAGAATATCTACACACAAGCAACAGATATTCCTGTCAGAAACACAGTCAGCTGAGAATGTTACCTCCTTGGTAGAGCGATATCTCGGCAAAGAGGTGGAGATGTCGTCCTGCTGATATACCACTGCAGATCAGATGATTGGTGACAGCTGTTGTAGGTGATAAGTGACAGCTGTCACCCCGGCTGCTCCTGTGAGGCGGCAGCGCCCTCTGGTGCCTGGAGCCCGCACTCCAGACAGGGCGCCCTCTGGTGGTGGTGGGCCAGCAGTACCTCCTCTTCAGCGGCCCACACAACACTTTAGGCTGGTTTAAATATTATCTCTCAGGCCACACACACAGTTCATCTGGCTCAAAACCTTCACATTCCAGCCTTCCACTGTCACTTCAGGTGTGCCCCAGTGCTCTGTCCTGGGGCCGCTTCTCTTCATTATTCACCTCCACTCAGCTTTACCTCTCCAGCAAACCCACTTCTACTCTCCCACTCTCCTCCCTTAGAGATTGCCTAGCAGAAAAAAAAATCCTGGTTCCCCTCAAATTAAAGTGTTAAAACAGAGGTTCTCCTCACTGGAACAAAATCAACTCTATCCAAAATGGACAGTTTTTCTTTAGTTATTGACAACTTCTCTGTCTCCCCGTCCCCACAGGTTAAGAGTCTGGTGTCATGCTCGACAGTACTCTGTCTTTCCAGTCCCACATCAATAAATCACCCGGTCTGCATAGTTCCACCTACATAACATTAACCATCTCCACCCCTCCCTGACCCTCTCTACTACTGCTATCCTTGTTCACAGCCTTGTTACTTCTCGTCTGGATTACTGTAATTCCCTCCTCTTTGGTCTCCCTCACAAGACCTTCATAAGCTTCAGCTGGTTCAGAATTCAGCTGCTCGTATCATCACCAGAACCACCTCCACCCATAACATAACCAACTCCATTGGCTCCCGGTTAGGTTCCACATAGATTTCAAAATTCTCTCAACATTTGAGACCATCCACAACCTTGTACCTCAATATCTGTCTGGCTTCCTCCATGTGGCCACTCCCTCTCACACCCTCAGATCTTCCTCTTACACTCACTTTACTGTCTGTCTACCTGTCTGCTGAGAAGCAGAGCATTCAGCCGCTCTGCTACCCAGCTCAGGAACTTAACACCTGTCCTCAGAAATATAAACTCTCTGCCACTCTTCAAATCTAAACTCAAAACCCATCTGAGACCACTTTCTCTACCTGACCAATTGCACTGCCTGATTGTAATTATTATTATTATTTTTTTACTTCTTATGTATTTTTACCATTTGTTTTAATGGTTTGTGTCACACAGCACTTAACGAAGGTCAACAAAGCCCAAATGAAACAAGCAATCTGGACTTTTCGTTGGCATCATTTAACCTTCGTTCAGCTTTGTTCCTGCAGCGGTTGCTTCATCAGGATTTTGAGACTGTCGAGAAATATGAACGAAGGGCAACGACAACCTCAGTTCGTCCGTATTTCGTTTTGCTGCCGTTCTTGACTTTTTTTAATTGTTGGCTTAGTTTTTGTAACGTTAGCATTTAGTCTGACTTTGTTCAACCAGCTGAATGTTTTCACACAGTGCAAAACCCGTTTCTGAACGCTGCTGCTGCTGCTGCGTTTATGTACCTGTTTTTTTATCTGGGTAGGGGGTCAGCTTCAGTGGGCTCACACACATTATATAGACCAGAATTAATATTTGTTTGGATACAATTAATTATTTTACCACAAGCAAACTGCTGAATTTGAAACAACAAAAAGGTTGTGTAATTTCCGACACTCCTTGAATGCAGCGGCAGCAGCAGCTCCAGAGTGCGCTTATTATTTTTTATTAAATATAATAGAGTTTAGAAATAAAAATCCAGCCCTTCTGTACATGTGGCAACAGGTAGATGATTCAAATTATTATATAAAGAGCTGTTCTGGAAGGCAGAATTCACGTTGTGGATCAGCTGCAGCTCGTGGAAATAACCGCACATGGGGAGCCAATGTGCGTGAACATGGACTGATCAATTTACTGCTCTGATATATTCAATCATCGTTACACTTATATTTATTCCTCCTTTTGACAGTTTTCTGTTATAAATCAATGGCTTAGTAACGTAATACAGTGATACAGCGGTGACCATGGTACACCAGAGGTTTTTTTTAAAACTGGTTCAAGACGTAGCGCGCAGCATGTCGACAGACAGTGTGGATTCTGATGATGAAGGAGATGATCCCTCTTTTGTTCTAGACAAGGAACCAGAGCAGGTGGGTCCACCGACGTGCACACAGATCTCCACGGCACACCAGAGTTTTTAAATTTTTTTATTTTTTCAAATTGGAGCAAGATGTAGTGCGCAGTGTGTCGACAGACAGTGTGGATTCTGATGATGGAGATGATCCCTCTTTTGTTCAAGACAAGGAACCAGAGCAGGTGGGTCCAGCAACGTGCGCACAGATCTCCACGGCACACCAGAGTTTTTTAAAAAAAATTTTTTTTAATTGGAGCAAGACATAGCACACAGCGTGTCGACAGACAGTGTGGATTCTGATGATGAAGGAGATGATACCTCCTTTGTTCTGGATGAGAAACCAGATCAGGTGGGTCCACCGATATGCGTGCAGATCTCCACAGCTTCTGTTTGCAGTTTCTCCAGGACTCTGGCGCTATGAGCTCCATCCCAGCACCGAGTCCTGGAACTAAGAGATGCAGGCACACACTGCTCCAGTTGTGGCTCCAGGTGCATTTCGTTTAAAGTGTCGAGATCAATGTTACCTTCGGTTTTCTTTTGTTCCAAATCAATTACTTTACTGTGGCCATGTGACATGGTTTACTGAGCATGATCGTAGATGCAGGAACGTCAGTGCTGCTGACCACAGTGATGAGAAAAGTCCTAGAACCCGCCCACCAGTCACCTGGCAGCAGCAGAACGAAGACAGAACAATCTCCAGCACAGATTGCTGATTGGTTCACACTCCAAAGTGACTTCAGACTGACACGTGCACTCCTCATTAAAAAGATGAGCTGTCTGTGGGGGCCAGTGGCACTTTCAGTGTCACTTGACCTCTGAGAACCCTTCTACTAGACTCAGAGAAAGCTCAGGGAAAATGTGGCGCGAGAGACTGGGAAAAAGCTGACCGCAGTAGGCGGACTGTCAGCATGTGTGAGTCACGCTGGGTAACCTCCGACGCCTTCCAGAGAACTGACATGCTGAGAGGTTTATGACCATGCAGCCCGAGTCTGTCTCTCTCTCTCTCTCTCTCTCTCTCTCTCACACACACACACACACACACACACGCCACATTTTCTCTTGTTAAACAGAGACTTTCATCCTTATGGCATCACAATAAATCACTGTAATTTCTCTTTGGCGAGGATCAGCAGCGTTCCTGTGCGTGTGACAGACAGCGAGCACTGTGACGGCATCCAGGCCGGCATGATGAGAAGACGCACGGACACAGATCACTGCTTTTCACTTG
Source organism: Thalassophryne amazonica (assembly GCF_902500255.1). Lineage (NCBI taxonomy): Eukaryota > Metazoa > Chordata > Actinopteri > Batrachoidiformes > Batrachoididae > Thalassophryne > Thalassophryne amazonica. The sequence goes on from NC_047104.1 coordinate 20,893,963, forward strand.
GGCCTTCACAGGTGCATGAATGTTGAGTTACGCTCAGACAGTGACGGGTTTTTCAGAATCTTTTCTGATTTTTATTAGAGTCAGACAGCTTTCAAGCCTTTACACTCCCACAGCTGATAATTTAACATCACATGAAATATCCACAAATCCTCACATCATCAACCTCATCCTGAGCATGAGATGACACTTTCAGTTTGACCAAACCAGCTCATTATACAGACGACTAGAACACACATGCGCGTGTGCACCGAACGAGCTGGAGAAAGCATTTGGAGCCATCTAAAAAGGTCATTATATGTCATGTTTACATTGTCATGGCTTGATAAAACAGTTGCATGTTCTTTCCTTCTTGTGTGCAGCTATATAATAGATTTAACATCTCATTATAAATCGATCAGACCAGCTGTGCTCTGATGCGGTGCGCTGACGCAACCACTCGCTCTGTTCACTTCTTTACTCCACTTGACGAGCTGCACATAGTGTTGACTTGTTGATCACGCCACGTTGCACGACATTTATGCGTGAAAGATTTTTTTGAACATTTCAAAATTCTCTTTGCGCAATTGCACGCACCGACAACCCTGTCGCGTTCAGTCTGCAACCGTTAAAAAGGAGTTTACTCTCCTGCACGGCACAGGTTGTGCAAGTGCATGCATCAAAGCTGTGCAAGTGTCAGTGGGCCTTAAGATTCCCCAAACCCAGCCTTCAGCCTGTCTTGGACCAACCTGTGTGTTGATTATGTCGGTTGCTTTCACCCTGGATTTCTGATAAATCATTCGCATCCAGATTTTGTGAACTAGTTGACCGAATTGCTTACACTCTTCATGACTGTTTTTCTGTCTGGCCTTATCTGAAAGTGCAGCTTGCATGAATAATTAAGAGTCTCTTTAATTAAATGTGTCCATCAAACAGTCAGAAAATGATAATTGAGACACAAAGCCACCAGAGAAGTTGCATTGCTTCTGGCCTCACTGCACACTGTGGAGTGGAATGGAATGCACTCCTGGCATCAGACAATCAGGAACCGTTTTTGGACTTAATGGCAAAATAAGTGCTGAGAATAAGCAGTCGAAGCACCGAGGACACAGACACGAGTTTCCTACAGTGTTTGTGGAAACACCACTCTTCATGCCTTTATACAGGAAGCAGTTTTACCTCTGCAGTGACCACACCAAAGAGGCCATGGGTTTGCGTCAGTTAGTAAAGGAACCTGGGAAAATGAGAATGTAAGTGAATTATGGAGGTTTCAACGTTTTCTCTGAGCATAAAAGTTAAAAAATAAACATGTCGGCAACATCCTGTTTCCTGTAGTCAGGCAAACCTCCAGTTTTACAATATGAGACCTTACAGACATAACTAGACATGTAGATCTGCAGGTCATCAGCATAGCAGTAAACGTCAGTCCCACAGCTGTGTACAGTCTGACAAAGCCATGAAGAGAAAACAGAAGTGGGCCAAGAACACAACCTTGAGGGACCCCATACTCTTCACTATCAATTCAATTCATTTTATGTATACAGCACCAAATCATAACATATGTCACCCAAAGTCACCTCACAAAGGTAAAGTCAAACCTTCCTGAGCCACCTGAGCAGGCAGAGTGGTCAGGAAAAACTCCCTCAGGTGTTTTTTTTATTGTAAGAAGAAACCTAAAGCAGACCAGACTCAGAGGGAAACAATCTGCTTCTGTCAAGCTACCAATAACAAAATAAAGCAGAATGAAGAACTGTCAAACATGCAGAGACTGAGAAGATGCAGCACATCATCAAGGTACCCAAAGTCCAGCAGTTGTAAGCAAGCAGGACAGATCATGGACCTGTGGAGGAGAACAGAAGTGAGGATCAGCAGTCAGTTCACAGTTCTGATTCCAAGAACCACATTGATTGTCCCAGTTCCCCAGACCACTCCTGAAATGAACCGGATTAACATAACCTAAAACCATCGCCTCAAAACCAGACCCAGAACAACATGCCGACAGCCACACCCACCAACCTGAACCTTTACAAAACTGTCTCTCAATTGTGTGAGGGGCGGAGCTTAGGGTTGCCACCTGTGTCTGACAAAAATCCTGGACATTTTGACCATCGAATCGACCTTTTTGTTTGTAAGCAACGGCGCCCTTTGCACATCTAACCCAAGACAAAAATCGCCCTTCTACTCTGAAATTGTATTGCTCTAATTAGTAAAAATGACACTTTTGCTAGTTATTTGTTTGGTTAATTGCTTTACATAATAGCACGTCTTTATTATTTTGGTTTATTTCCAACAGTTTTTAGATGTGGACACATGGGGGCAGTAGTGGGCACAGGTAAAAGAGGAATAAATAATTAATTACTGTTTGTTTGCTTATGTGGAATAAAAACAAATAATGTAAGTTTTCACCGTCTGTAAGAATACCTGAATGTAGCAATGTAAGGTGTAGTGTCAAACAGCTTACCTGATTGCTTAGAGTGTGGTGTGTGCTTCCCTGTGCCTCTGCTGATTGCTGCTCTTGGCTAAACAAATACACAGGAGGACATGTAACGATATAACTGGGCACATACAGTACATACAGGAGTAGGAAGATAAGACTATTTGGATTTCATTTATTTCACCAAAACCTTACCTAATCTTCCATTTGGATTTGGTATTTTTCTTTGCTGCTGCTATGAGATAACTGTGACCATGACGTACACTGTGATAAGTGCTTGTTAGTTCAGCCACCGTAACTTTGTCCTGTGAGGATTTTGTAACCATAAAGGACGAAATTGCCTTGGTTTGACGTGAGCTCTGGATTCGATTTAAATGTTTTTTAGACTTGGCGTGGTCATCTAATGCGGTTTTACCTTCATGTTTCAGGAGAATTTTCGCTGGGCACAGGGAGCAGCTAGCATAAAATGGATCGCCTGGACATGGTCTTAGCCACATAGCATATTTCTCCTGTTTTAACCACTCATTGTTAAAGCATGTCGACATTTTTTCTTTACTGGCCTGTCACTGCCATCGCCTCCTGTAGCACCCTCGTCATCGGTCTCTCCACCCATTTTCACATTAAAACTTCACTGATTTTAGTCACTGGATCCTTTCCTTTTGTTGTCTCTCCTTGTCCCACACACTCTCCATCTCCACCTCACCATTCCGAATGAGCTGCCAGCCCCACCACACAGTATGCTACGTCATTTTTCTGGAGCCAATAAGGCTGTGCACAAGTTTATGGACGTAGGTACGCTACAATTAAACTGAAATACACATTTTGCCCAACATGTACAAAAATCCGGGACAGTCAGTGTCCCGGATTTTATTATTTTTTCCGGGACAGACCATGAAAATCCGGGACAATCAGGAAAAACTGGGACAGGTGGCAACACTAGCGGGGCTTTCTGTGATGCATCCTCTTCTACAAGTGGCTCTTCCTGTGGACCAATCGTCTGGTGCTTTAGGTTACCTTTAGGTGACCTTTAACCCTTGTTGGGGGGGGGCACAACTTTATAGAGAAAATGTTTTTCCTGAGGAGTTTATGCAGTATTAGTGTGCGCACACACACACACACACACACACACACACACCCCGAGGTGAGTTGAGCAGACCAGACAGGCTCCAGCCTCGCCGCCACAACAAATCATCACACAGCAGCTGTGTGATTTAAACAGAAGCTCTGCAGAATTCTGGAAGTCTGATCACTGCGGCCGGCGTGCACATGTTCACTGCGAGGGCGAAGCCCGAGGTGTCTGTCTGCAAGCCACACCCACAGAAGGAGCTTTTTATCATCATCATCTTTCTTCTGAGTGATGTCAGTACACAGAAACAAGGAGGAAAAGACTCCATCAATCGGCTGCTGTCAGAAGAACGCGTCCTGTGGTCTGATCCTCGTCCAGGCTCATGTCAGCATCAGCATGGCAACAGGTGAGTTTGTACAGTTAAAAGTCAGTCACCAAACCACTTGTTTACATTAACACACATGGCAATTCTGAGCCCCCCCCTGCGCACACACACACACACACCCCGCAGAGTCAACAGTGTAAGTTTGAAGTCATGTGTCCTCGTCACTGAGACAGTGAAAGTGTTTAACTTTAGAGACATTCACTGATCTCAGCATGGACAGTCATGTCTCTGGGTCCTCCCTCTTCGCGATCCAGAGACACCCGGGAAGATTTTATCGAGTAATGAGGTCAAAGGTCAGAGGTACTTGGTGATGGTAATATCTCTGCAGGAGAATGAAGTTCCAAGTCTTCAGGGTCCTGGGGCTTCCTGTCTTGCTGTCTGGTTGTCAAACTGGCTGTATTGGTACCAGGTCTCTGTGGAGGATCCTTGGGTCCTGCTGGGATGACTTTGTGTCCAATGAATGGTTATATAGTGAGACTCAGATGAAGAGGATCACCGACACTGTGAGGGACCACCAGAGAGTACATTTAGTTCATGTGGTGTGTTTCTCTGGACATGATCCAGCACACAGGTACCTAAGTGCTGAGGACCTCGGCAGCTGGAGAAGGTCAAGGACACGCCCGTGTTTAACCTGGCTGCAGCAGATAGATGGTTAGTCTGGAGAGGTGGGGATGGACCAATTGTCCACCTACATGGTGGATCCGGTGCATGCTCTCAGACCTGACAGCGCCTTCTTGGTTTCTTCTGTCTCTTGAACATTGAGACTCAGGCATTCCAGGCTTTATGACGATCATTATGGGTATGGGGAGAATAAGTATGCACTCTGTGAATGGTTCCAACTTCTTGCAGACACACAGCTCTGCTTGGAGTTCTATTTAAAACCTAGCGTGACTGGCGGTAAATGTGCCGAGCGGCTGTATTCCAGATGTTTCCTCAGAACTGCCTGCTGCACTGATTTGACTTCTGAATTCCTTTCACTGCTTTGTCAACACGTCTGCTGGGTGTTTGCCGACCTGTCGACACTTGTGCCGCCGTGCACACAGTTAACACGCCCGGCGAGGATGATCAGAATAGCATTAGTCTGAGGGACACGCTCAGACGTGTTATCGAAAACATGCATCAAGCCCTCATGAAGAATCAGTGTTAGCGACTTGTTATTTACAAGTCGCGCCAACATGGTGTCACCTCTTCAGTTTCTCAGCAACAGATGCTACAGACAAGAAGCTTGTGGTCCAATAAGAAAAACAGCTCAACATTCATGTGAAGACCAGGACGACTCAACCAGAACATCAACATGCAAGACCAGAGGATCACACAGGTCAGACTGAGGTCAAACTGACAGTGTAACGGATCACAGTTGATCCATAAATAACAGTTATTTCCCGACTGTTTCCGAGTGCCTGCCCAGCAGGACCACTGACCTAAATGAATTCTGATCAGTGAGTAGGATGAATGTATTTATCCTGAAAGGGTTAGAAATAAAGTTATTATTGTTCCCTTCTCACCGGACAATGGCCATGTCCCAATTCTGATCTACAAAGACAGACTGATCTTAATTGTCATTGCAGGTTATACAACAAAAATTAATTGGAGCAGTTCAGTTTGAGGCATTAAATACAGTAAATGAATAAATAATAAAAAATACACATCTTACCCACACCTATCAGCACATACACACCGCAACATGATAAAATATAGAATAAATACTCTAAAATATATGAAGGAATATGTGGGTTCCCTCTGGGTGCTCCAGCTTCCTCTCACATCCAAAGACATGCAGGTTAGGTGAAGTGGAAACTTTACATTGACCATTGGTCTGAATGTGTTTGTCTAAATGTGGCCCTGGCGTCCTGTCCCGGGTGTACCCCACCTCACGCTCTATGCCTGCTGGGATAGGCTCCAGCCTCCCGTGACCCTTGGCTAGAATAAATGGGTTCAGAGAATGGATGGACATAGGGCTTTGGCAGGGGGATAAACTACCAAGTGCCCTTCTGGTCATCCTTCATGCAGTTTATCTAACCTGCATGTCTGTGGAAGTGGGAGGAAGCCCAATCACCTGGAGGGAACCCACGCAAACATGGGAAGAAGATGCAAACTCCACACAGAAAAGACCAGGTGAGAAGAAAACCTAGGATGTACTTGTTGCGAGGCAACAGTGCTAACCACTAATCCACTGTGCCATCCAAAGTCAAAAAGTCTCCTTTAATATAAATAAATCAAACTTCAATTCACCCGGGGCTGTCCATCCCCGTCCACAAACACAGTTCTGTCAGTCATATCTGGGTCATTGTGCGTAAAATGGTCATGTGTTGGTCTGCTGATGGTCAACACCACAAAGACCATATTGGATTCTGCTCAGAGGGCAACATTAAATCCACTGAGGTGAGCACTGCTCCAATAACAAAAAAAAAAAAAAAAATTAACCTCAAGGAGTCCATCGGTCTGTACGATAATCACATTTAGAACAGAAAAAGAAAAGATGACGGGTTCAGGGAAATCACTGGCTTCCTGATCAGACTCCCACATCCTGCACGAAAAGGAACAGCAAGGACTTCAGGAACAGACAAGCTGAGTGTGAGACTGATCAGTCGGGTCGTGCATCACCATGTGTGGGACAGCTTATACAGCAGCTGGTGCAAGCAAAACTAGGACCACATTGCAATGGCACACTGTTAATGTTTCTGCTTTCTGTCACTCATTTATTCTGATCACTCACCTTCAATCCTGAGCGTGGTTCCCGATTTCTCTTCTTCGATCAGGAGCATAGCTCCGGATCATTCATCTTTGATCCTGAGCATTGCTCCTGATCACTCATCTTTGATCCTGAAAGTTGCTCCTGACCCCGAGCGTTGCCCCTGATCACTCTTCTTTGATCCACAATGTTTCTCTCTATTACTTGTCTTTGATCTAGAATGTTGCTCCTGACTACTCATCTTTGATTCTGACTGTTGCTCCTCATCACTCATCATTTACTCAGAGTGTTGATCCTGATTACTTGTCTTTGATCCTGACTGTTGTTCCTGATCTGTAGTCTTTGACTGTAATCTGTAAGTTTACAATTTGATTGCTTTGAGTCTCAGGATCCACACTTAGCGTTAAGGATCAAATCACCCATTTCTGGATCCACTCCAACATACTATGGGTTCTTTGGTGGCTCATGCTCTACCTCCAATTGCTTTATTAAGTTGCTGCTAACAGACACGCAGGGTCTCCCTGATGAACATCAGGATTTTTAAAACGGATGTTGCAACCTTTACTGGAATTTAAATGACTTTTTAATGCACAGATGTTGAATTTGGGATTGGTGTGCAATGAATGGTGGCCTACCAGGAAATGGTGGCACAGACGGTGAGGGGTGAATAGCTGTCTTCGCTGTAGTTTCAACTACATCATCTGAAAGAGCTAAACATGAAGTTCTTGATTTCCACATCGCTGTGCTTCCAGGCACAACAGGCAGAATGCGAAAATGAGGACATCTGACAGATGTGCAGCACCTCTTGATCCTTTATCAACCTTTTGTCACGCTCGGTGTGGTTTAACGACAGTCTGCACGCTGCTGTTAGCGTCTGGCGTCCAGCTGGATGAAGCTGAAGCGTGCAGTTAAGAGGCGGCGCCGAAAGCTGCTGCTGTCAGTGCGCAGCCTGTTTTCAATCACGGTCATCTTCATTCAATCACGCGGTTTAAGTCGGCCCTGCACTCCTGTTGCATTCCTCCTGACTGCAGCAACAACACACCGCCTATACTACGCCTTCGGTTACCGCTGAAAAATACCATCAGATACCCAAAGGAACTCAGTCACGTGATCGAAGACACAGTGACATCAATGAAGCATTTGGTTTGCAGTCACCTGATGGTTCACCTGCAGCTGTGGGTCCACGTGAGATCAGATCACTAGGCGGCGCTGTCGCATTCTGCAATCCTGTTGGACACTTACAGAAGTTTATCAAATGACCAGCTGTCAGTGAAACCAGTCAGCACAGTGGCTTTAAGTCGGGCCACAAACAAAAGGTTCCGTCCAGTTACAAACCCTCACTGCACATCAATCAATCAATCAATCAATCAATCAATTTTTTTATATAGCGTCAAATCACAACAAACAGTTGCCCCAAGGCCACATCAGCGCCATGAAGTGGAAACAGACACCCACAGACGGGCCGGAACTTAGGCCAGAGACGACTGAAAGCTGTGAGCCACCAGCTCCAGATCAGCCCGGGCATCCCACGGGAAATTTTAAAAAAAGGAACTGAGATGTCAGTCCATACTGTATGAGATGCAAACATGTTGAAGCTTCCCTCATTCATATGTTCTGGTCCTGTTCATGTCTGAACAAATTCTGGAGGGAGATTTTCCAGACTCTGTCTGGTGTGCTGGATACGCATTTGAGCCCTGACCCTCTGATTGCACTCTTTGGTGTTGCAGAAGGACGAGCCAATTTAAATAAGAACAAACAACACATCCTATCGTTCACCTCTCTTCTAGCCAGACAAGCCGTTCTGCTCAGGTGGAGAGACGCCTCCCCACCCACTCACACTCACTGGGTGGCTGACATCATGTCCTGTTTAAAACTGGAGAAAATCAGATTCTCGCTTCAACAGAAAGAGGGTAAATTTAAAAAGGTCTGGAGACCGTTCCTGAAACTATTCCAGTCTCTTTGACAACACAATCAACTTTGAGTAACGCAGCTTCTTGGCTATTGTTATTTACTATTTCCTTTTTTTTTTGGCAGTGACTGGGGGGTAATATTATTATTATTATTATCTTATCTATTTACTTATTTATATTTGTTGTTCTAATGTTCGTATCGTGGTTACTTTGACATTGATTTAATTTGTTGATGTTTTATTCATGTCTACACTGTTTCTCAGTGTCAATTTTTTTTTCTTTCTTCCTGTTCTTGGTTTTTCTTTCTTAAAAATATGAAAATTAATAAAGAGATTTTTGAATTTTAAAAAAAGGAACTGAAATGAAAATAACGGCATTCTAAAGCTCAGAAGGGGTTTGGTTTTTGATGTGATGTCACAGGAACGGGGGTGTGAGTGCCGCCTACTCTGTGGCTGCCCAACTCTGTTTGGGTTCCTAACAGCAGCGCAAATCCCCAATACATCGAACATCATCCAACCATGACCTTGTGTCACACAAACACCCGGAACATTACCCAACCATGACCCAGTGTCACACAAACACCCGGAACATTATCCAACCATGACCCAGTGTCACACAAACACCCGGAACATTATCCAACCATGACCCAGTGTCACACAAACACCCAGAACATCGTCCAACCACGACCCAGTGTCACACAAACACCCAGAACATTATCCAAGCACGACCCAGTGTCACACAAACACCCGGAACATCTTCCAACCATGACCCAGTGTCACACAAACACCCGGAACATTATCCAACCATGACCCAGTGTCACACAAACACCCGGAACATCATCCAACCAAGACCCAGTGTCACACAAACACCCGGAACATTATCCAACCATGACCCAGTGTCATTCAAATACCCGGAACATTATCCAACCATGACCCAGTGTCACACAAATACCCGGAACATTATCCAACCATGACCCAGTGTCACACAAACACGCAGAACATTATCCAACTACAACCCAGTGTCACACAAACACCCGGAACATCATCCAACCACAGCCCCATGTCACAAAAACACCCGGAACAACAGCCAACCACAACCCCATGTCACAAAAACACCCGGAACAACATCCAACCACAACCCCATGTCACAAAAACACCCGGAACATTATCCAACCACGACCCAGTGTCACACAAACACCCGGAACATCAACCAACCACAACCCCATGTCACAAAAACACCCAGAACATTATCCAACCATGACCCAGTGTCACACAATCACCTGGAACATCATCCAACCACAACCTGGAACATTATCCAACCATGACCCAGTGTCACACAAACACCCAGAAGATCATCCAACCACGACCCAGTGTCACACAAACACCCAGAAGATCATCCAACCAGGACCCAGTGTCACACAAACACCCGGAACATTATCCAACCATGACCCAGTGTCACACAAACACCCGGAACATTATCCAACCATGACCCAGTGTCACACAAACACCCGGAACATTATCCAACCATGACCCAGTGTCACACAAACACCCAGAACATCATCCAACCATGACCCAGTGTCACACAAACACCCGGAACATCATCCAACCATGACCCAGTGTCACACAAACACCCAGAACATTATCCAACCATGACCCAGTGTCACACAAACAACCAGGAACATCATCCAACCATGACCCAGTGTCACACAAACACCCGGAACATTATCCAACCACAACCCAGTGTCATACAAACACCCAGAACATTATCCAACCACGACCCAGTGTCACACAAACACCCAGAACATTATCCAACCATGACCCAGTGTCACACAAACAACCAGGAACATCATCCAACCATGACCCAGTGTCACACAAACACCCGGAACATTATCCAACCATGACCCAGTGTCATACAAACACCCAGAACATTATCCAACTACGACCCAGTGTCACACAAACACCCAGAACATCATCCAACCACAGCCCCATGTCACAAAAACACCCGGAACATTATCCAACCACGACTCCATGCCACACAAACACCTGGAACATTATCCAACCATGACCCTACGTAACAGAAACACCTGGAACATTACCCAATCACCACCCTGCATCAAACAAACACCCAGAACATTCCCCACCATGACCCTGTGTCACAAAAACACCCGGAACATTATCCAACCATGACCCCGTGTCACACAAACACCCGGAACATTATCCAACCATGACCCCATGTCACACAAACACCTGGAACATTATCCAACCATGACCCCATGTCACACAAACGCCTGGAACATTATCCAACCATGACCCTGTGTCACACAAACACCTGGAACATTATCCAACCATGACCCTGTGTCACACAAACACCTGGAACATTATCCAACCATGACCTTGTGTCACACAAACACCTGGAACATTATCCAACCATGACCCCGTGTCACACAAACACCTAGAACATTACCCAACCACCACCCTATGTCACAAAAACACCCGGAACATTATCCAACCATGACCCAGTGTCACACAAACACCTGGAACATTGTCCAACCATGACCCCGTGTCACACAAACACACGACCCTGTGTCACACAAACACCCAGAACATTATCCAACCACGGCCCAGTGTCACACAAACATCCGGAACATCAACCAACCACAACCCCATGTCACAAAAACACCCAGAACATTATCCAACCATGACCAAGTGTCACATAAACACCTGCAACATCATCCAACCATGACCCAGTGTCACACAAACACCTGGAACATTATCCAACTATGGCCCCGTGTCGCACAAACACCTGGAACATTATCCAACTATGACCCCGTGTCACACAAATACCTGGAATATTATCCAACCACGACCCCGTGTCAAACAAACACCCGGAACATTATCCAACCATGACCCAGTGTCACACAAACACCTGGAACATCATCCAACCACAACCCCATGTCACAAAAACACCCGGAACATCATCCAACCACAACCCCATGTCACAAAAACACCCGGAACATTATCCAACCATGACCCAGTGTCACACAAACACCCAGAACATTATCCAACCACGACCCCATGTCACAAAAACACCCGGAACATTATCCAACCACGACCAAGTGTCACACAAACACCCAGAACATTATCCAACCATGACCCCGTTTCACACAAACACCTGGAACATCATCCAACCACGACTCCGTGTAACACAAACACCTGGAACATTAACCAACCACAACCCCATGCCACACAAATACCTGGAACATTATCCAACCATGACTCTATGTCACAAAAACACGTGGAACATTACCCAATCACCACCCTGCATCAAACAAACACCCAGAACATTACCCACCATGACCCAGTGTCACAAAAACACCCGGAACATTATCCAACCATGACCCAGTGTCACACAAACACCTGGAACATTATCCAACCATGACCCCGTGTCACACAAACACCTGGAACATTATCCAACCATGACCCCGTGTCACACAAACACCTGGAACATTATCCAACCCTGACCCCGTGTCACACAAACACCTAGAACATTACCCAACCACGACCCTATGTCACAAAAACACCCGGAACATTATCCAACCATGACCCAGTGTCACACAAACACCAAGAACATTATCCAACCATGACCCCGTGTCACACAAACACCTAGAACATTACCCAACCACGACCCTATGTCACAAAAACACCCGGAACATTATCCAACCATGACCCAGTGTCACACAAACACCCAGAACATTATCCAACCACGGCCCAGTGTCACACAAACACCCGGAACATCAACCAACCACAACCCCATGTCACAAAAACACCCAGAACATTATCCAACCATGACCCAGTGTCACACAAACACCTGGAACATTATCCAACTATGACCTCGTGTCACACAAACACCCAGAACATTATCCAACCACGGCCCAGTGTCACACAAACACCCGGAACATCAACCAACCACAACCCCATGTCACAAAAACACCCAGAACATTATCCAACCATGACCCAGTGTCACACAAACACCTGGAACATTATCCAACTATGACCCCGTGTCACACAAACACATGGAACATTATCCAACCACGACCCAGTGTCGCACAAACACCTGGATATTATCCAACCATGACCCTGTGTCACACAAAAACCGAGAACATTATCCAACCACAACCCAAAGCCGCACAAACACCCGACCCCATGTCATACAAACACACACCGAACATTATCCAACTACAACCCCATGTCACGCAAACACCCAGAATTAGGAATGCACTGATCCACATTTTCACTTCTGATCTGAACGCAATGCCTGAACTTAGATATCTGCCGATACCGATACTATTCCGATAGCAGAGCTCTGTTTGCTTTAATATTATTATGATCATTACTGTTGATTTTATATGAGGATATTTTGTATCCAGTTATACAGCTTCATGGTGAAGTGGTATAGAGGAGGATTTTCTTTAAAAAAAAAAAAAAAAAAAAAAAAACAGACCTGAAAGTTCAGCTACAATTTGGCAGAAGATACGATGGTAGGCTGAAAAGTTCTAAGGCCCACCAAGAAGGAGAAATGCCATTTCAATAAAACTTGGCATCCATTAAGTTCAACTCTTCTGATGACTAACTGTGTTATTTTCTTCCAGGTTGTGAGGTAACTTGTGGTTCATAGCCAAGTTTGAAAGTTCATGGTAGAGGGAAACGGCAAAAATGGACAAAATCTGGCATTGCGGTGTGATTAAGTACCTGCATAAGAAGGGGTTAAAGCCCAAGGACATTCATGCGGATATGGTTGCTACATTATGGGATGAAGCTCCCTCCATATCTACAGTGCAGAAGTGGGCAGCTGAATTTAAGAGGGGCAGAGAGAGCCTTGAAGACGACCCAAGGTCTGGGCGGCCTACAACAGCCACAACCCAGAAAAACATTGACCTTGTTCATGAAATGGTGATGGACGACAGACGATCAACGATTATTCAGCTAGCAGATGCTGTGGGAATATCCCGTGAGAGAAATGAACACATTCTGCATGAAGAACTTGGAATGTTAAAGGTGTCAGCTCGATGGGTGCCACGTCTTCTGACGCCTGATCAGAAACGCACCAGGCTAGTCATGTCAAAGGCAAACTTGGCGCAATCTGAAGAGGATCCAGCCAATTACATGGAACGTTTTCTCACCCAGGATGAGTGTTGGGTTCAGCACTTTGAACCAGAGACAAAAAAAAAAAAAAACAATCAATGCAGTGGAAACACCCAAGGTCACCACCTCCAAAGAAGGCCAAGGTCGTTTCGTCTGCGGGGAAGGTCATGGTTTCAGTTTTCTGGGATGCCAAGGGCATTGTATTCATGGACTATCTTGAAAAGGGACAAACCATAAATGGACAGTACTATTCTAACCTACTGAGACAGTTACGCGAGGCTACCAAAAAGAAGCGACCAGGAAAGCTGACGAAAGGGGTGCTGTTCCATCAAGACAATGCCCCAGCTCACAAGTCAACAGTGGCCATGGCCACTATCCACGAGTGTGGATTCAAACTGGTAGATCACCCACCATACTCCCCTGACTTGGCACCCTCGGACTGTTCCCAAAGCTGAAAAAAAACTTGGCTGGGAAGCACTATCAGAGCAATGATGAGGTGATGGCTGCCACTGAGGACTATTTTGACTCTCAAGATGAAAGCTTCTATGCCAAGGGAATCGAAGCACTCAAGCACCGCTGGAAGAAGTGTGTGGAGTTACAGAGAGACTATGTAGAAAAATAACCCTGAATTTGTTCAATTCGACAACTGCATCATAGTCAGCCTTAGAACTTTTCAGCCTACCCTTGTACATCTGAGATGCAAGCCTAGATTTGATGTTTTGGTGAATGAATTAAGTACTTTTATTTTTTGGTGGTTTACTATGGCATTTTGGAAATGTGCCCTTTCCTCAAAATGGTACATGTTCTCGTACACATTTTCACGGTGCCCCTGTGAAAAAATCAAGTGCACCCTTGATTTTTTTTAATAATAGCTCACGGACCATGGGCTACTTTTACTGGTGCTGATGTTCTGTCAAGATGAGGACCGCCCCGCCCCCTCGTCAAGTTGAGCTCCCCATGGCAGAGCACATTTACATGACCATAATAATCAGATAACTGTTAGTAACAAGATCAATCAATCAATCAATCAATTTTTTTATATAGCGCCAAATCACAACAAACAGTTGCCCCAAGGCGCTTTATATTGTAAGGCAAGGCCATACAATAATTATGTAAAACCCCAACGGTCAAAACGACCCCCTGTGAGCAAGCACTTGGCTACAGTGGGAAGGAAAAACTCCCTTTTAACAGGAAGAAACCTCCAGCAGAACCAGGCTCAGGGAGGGGCAGTCTTCTGCTGGGACTGGTTGGGGCTGAGGGAGAGAACCAGGAAAAAGACATGCTGTGGAGGGGAGCAGAGATCAATCACTAATGATTAAATGCAGAGTGGTGCATACAGAGCAAAAAGAGAAAGAAACAGTGCATCATGGGAACCCCCCAGCAGTCTACGTCTATAGCAGCATAACTAAGGGATGGTTCAGGGTCACCTGATCCAGCCCTAACTATAAGCTTTAGCAAAAAGGAAAGTTTTAAGCCTAATCTTAAAAGTAGAGAGGGTGTCTGTCTCCCTGATCTGAATTGGGAACTGGTTCCACAGGAGAGGAGCCTGAAAGCTGAAGGCTCTGCCTCCCATTCTACTCTTACAAACCCTAGGAACTACAAGTAAGCCTGCAGTCTGAGAGCGAAGCGCTCTATTGGGGTGATATGGTACTACGAGGTCCCTAAGATAAGATGGGACCTGATTATTCAAAACCTTATAAGTAAGAAGAAGAATTTTAAATTCTATTGTAGAATTAACAGGAAGCCAATGAAGAGAGGCCAATATGGGTGAGATATGCTCTCTCCTTCTAGTCCCCGTCAGTACTCTAGCTGCAGCATTTTGAATTAACTGAAGGCTTTTTAGGGAACTTTTAGGACAACCTGATAATAATGAATTACAATACAAGTACAATAACTTCAGTTTTATCTGAGTTTAAAAGCAGGAAATTAGAGGTCATCCATGTCTTTATGTCTGTAAGACAATCCTGCAGTTTAGCTAATTGGTGTGTGTCCTCTGGCTTCATGGATAGATAAAGCTGGGTATCATCTGCGTAACAATGAAAATTTAAGCAATACCGTCTAATAATACTGCCTAAGGGAAGCATGTATAAAGTGAATAAAACTGGTCCTAGCACAGAACCTTGTGGAACTCCATAATTAACTTTAGTCTGTGAAGAAGATTCCCCATTTACATGAACAAATTGTAATCTATTAGACAAATATGATTCAAACCACCGCAGCGCAGTGCCTTTAATACCTATGGCATGCTTAATAGACCACATTTAACTGTTTTAGTCTGTGGTGCAGTTGAAGGTGCTATATTATTTTTTCTTTTTGAATTTTTATGCTTAAATAGATTTTTGCTGGTTATTGGTGGTCTGGGAGCAGGCACCGTCTCTACGGGGATGGGGTAATGAGGGGATGGCAGGAGGAGAGAAGCTGCAGAGAGGTGTGTAAGACTACAACTCTGCTTCCTGGTCCCAACCCTGGATAGTCACGGTTTGGAGGATTTAAGAAAATTGGCCAGATTTCTAGAAATGACAGCTGCTCCATCCAAAGTGGGATGGATGCCGTCTCTCCTAACAAGACCAGGTTTACCCCTGTCACACCTTGATAATTTAACCAGTGTATGCTGACCGTATTAAAAACCCTGGTGTACGACTATTAAGTTATGGGAAATTTTTTAGAAGTTATGAGCACGATTAAGCTCGCTGATATACATCGTAATATGTGCAAGTACCTCAAAAAACTTTGGGCATGCACAATATTTTGTATATATGCCAACATATGAGTTATACGAGGTCTGTTAGAAAACTATCCGACCTTTTTATTTTTTAAAAAAACTATATGGATTTGAATAATGTGTGCTTGCGTCAGCCAGTTGCATCATCATTCCTTCATTATAAGCAACTGTAAAAGTATGTTTGATATGATATGAAGTATGATAGATTTAACAAATTGTTATAATGATCTGAGGAGCTCCGCTGTGTGCGCGCTGATGTAATGACTCGCACTCAAGACAAGCATTTCCGTAAAAGGCCAGTGTGCAAAAGAGTGATTTTGCAGACAATAACGGACAAACACAAAGTTAAAAATTGGAACACCTATGTCAAAATGAAGACGAGCATTTATGCAGAATGTGAGCGCGCAAAAGAGTACTTTTGCAGACAATAACGGATGAACACAAAGGTAAAAGTTGGATCATCGGTGTCAAAATGACTGTAAAGCCGCGGAAATAAAGAAGAAGAAGAAAAAGAAATAAATCCAGGAAGAAGCACAGAGGCGGCTCTCCAGGAACCCGTGGTTTGGTTCTACATAGCTGGTCTGATTATGGATGGGTTTTGTGTTGTGTTCTTTTTTTTTGAGGGGGGTGATCCACACAGGTGCAGGTTAGAGGATGACATTTTTCGGGAATTTCCGTGGGTCACGTGATTCCCGCGGGATTCCCGTGGGATGAGAGTCAGAATTTTATCAATCACGTGATTGGGATGGGACGGGAATAAAAATGAACGGGAGCGGGCAGGAGTGGGAATGCCAAAAATAGATGATGATTTTCATCTATTTAAAACAACCAAAATTACACCCGTCCATTGTTACAGTCGTTTTTCAGTAAAAAACTACATATCCAACACTGCTTTGACTTCCACTCCGCGCCAGCAGCAGCCGTATTTCCGGGCCGGAACTTAAATACAGCGCACCTGCAAGCATAAATTCTTTCTGCGAAAACCAAGCTAACACAGCCACACGCAGACGACATCATGGAAAAAGGAGAAAAAGAAAACATCCAACGGAAAGTTAGAAACAAAGACAGTGCTGTAAAACCCCTAGACCTAAAGGGTAGGTCAGCTGTACTGCAAAAATTTTATCGTGTCGAAGTTGATGGAAATGAAACCGCGTATGCAGCGTGCAGAACCTGCCTGATCTGTATTAAGTACTCCAAGGAGTCGGGAACAAGTGGGCTTCAAAGATACACCTGTAATATAAAGGAATGCACCCAGCCCAAAATGGATTCATTTCTTAAACGAAAATTGCCTGCCGGCGTGAAGGTCCAAATCACTGAAAAAATACCTCATATGTGCAGCCAAGACCTGCGCCCCTTTGCCATCGTGGAGGGGCAAGGGTTTCTGTCGGTGGCTCAGGAGTTACTTGATATTGGATCTACATACGGAGGTGCCATCTTAGCAGAAGACCTCCTGCCCTCAGCTAGGACCGTCTCCAGACACATAGACGCTGAATACGAAAAAGTGATTGCCATCTTTCTGGAGGAGCTCAATAAGGTGTGTAGGCTTGAACAGTATATCCCTTTAATGTCTGCACCAAAGTGAGTGCTTTCAAGTTTCAATGTCATTGTGAATTCACCATGCTGCCATCTCTGCAGTTGGTGTGTGTGTGTGTGTGTGTGCGCGCGCTCGCCCCGTACTGTTAATCTACCTCTAATGCACTGCTAACTTGGTCAGTGAATACTTGAACCCTGCACCTATTTATTATTCATCTTAATCTTCACAAATCATTACTTGATTGTATATTTTATTGTGGATTTTTATAGTTTTATATATTTTAAATATTGATGTACAGTAGCTATATTGTTTAACTTACCTTTACTACTAATGTGAATAGTGTAAATTGTACATGTGAATACTGACAATAAAATACATTTTATATTCTATATTTAGAGCAGAGACCATGCGTTTACCACAGATCTGTGGTTAGAAGACAGAACCAACATGAATTACATAACGGTTACTGTGCACTACATCCACAATTGGGAGATGTCAAACCGCATCCTAGCCACGAAGGAAGTGATAGGACTGAAGTCTGGGGACCACATCCGAGCCATTGTCGAAGAAATCCTTATGGTACATCTTGCAATTATACTGTGCTCATATATGTGCTCAGCAAAGCATGCTGTATGTGTAGCATTGTATTGTCATCTTTGGTATATTTTATGTGCTATTAAGCTTTGCAATGTGGTTTGAAAGTGAAATTAGTATTCTATTCTAGTATTAAATTATGATTATTATGTTTTAATATCGTTGTCAGGGCTATCATTTGCTAAACTTGTGTGTCTGTCTTTCTTTCCCCTCATCCCTCCTTTCTTTGACCCATCATAGGAATTTGGCATCCAGAGCGCAAACAACGTGTTCGTCACAGACAATGGGTCCAATGTGGTTGCAGCTTTTAAGGATTATGTCCGGTTGTCCTGTGCCGGCCATAATTTAAATTTGGCCCTCAAATATGCGTTCGACCAGCTGGAAGAGGACCACAAAGTCACCAAGCTGATGAAGGAGTGCAAGATCCTTGTGTCCCACTTCAAAAAAGCAGGGTAAGATCAGATGATATCCTGTCATGCTTGACTTGCCTCTTATGGTTCTTTTGAAGATGGGTAAAGCGTAATTAATAATGTAAATATATAAATAATAATACATGAATAATATTCAAAAAATGAATTCTTGCAATTGAGTTTTTTTCATAACTGTATATTGCTTTGTTGAATCGTTATTTCAGACGGTGGTATTTGCAATAACTGTAGCCTTATGTTTCTTGTGGACTGTCTTCAAATGTTCTTCAGGTTACAGAAGGAGCTGGATCAGACGCTGAAGCAGGCAATTGAGACCAGGTGGAACTCGAGACTTGTGATGCTACAGTCCATTAATGCTGCTTTGAAGTCTGGGAAGCTACACAACATCTTCCTCCAACGCAGAGAGTTCCGCTTCCTCCACAACATTGATTCTGACCTTCTGGAGGAACTCATCCAACTCCTTACTCCTTTTGATGAGGCCACCAGGCACCTCTCCAAGGACGACTCACCTACCCTTCACCTTGTCCTGCCAACCAAGACAACACTGCTGAAGGGGCTAGTGATCCAGGATGAGGACAGCCCAATTGTGAAAGAGGTATTATTTAAATTAGTACAGTGCTGGTTTTTACTGTAGTTGGAGGTAATTCAAGTCACAGGTAGCCTAGTCCTTCCTAATAACAGGGCTCAACCCAGCCTGGCTATCACCAGCCTAAATCACTAATTTCAGGCATAGTTTCCATGCTGCTGAGCAGATCGGAAACAGAATGATTGCCCATTATAACCAGGAAAGCATCTTAAAAATCACAAACTGCAACATACCTGTCTGCTTGAGAATGTGTATGCCCTGATAATGTTTATGTTGCAAATATTAACACCAATGTATTTATCCACTCCACCCCCCTAGCTGAAAGGAAAGTTAGCCCAGGCAGTGGATTTGAAATTCAAAATCCACCTGTACCACAAGGTAGCCACAGCGCTCTCTCCTTCCCTGAGGAGTTTCCTGAGAAAGACTCTCAACGCTCAGGAGTATGAAGAGGTCATCAACACCCTTACAGAGCTCATGACAACAGGGCCAGAACAGGGAGTCAGGGTCCGTGAGGAGGAGGAGGAAAAAGAGGGTGAATAGCACTAGTAAAGCAGCACCCACTGAACATTATTTACATCATTACAAAATGTGTTACTCACTCTGTCTCTCTCTCTCTCTCTCTCAAACAGCATTGTTCTATAATAATGTCTTCTTTCCTCAGATACACCACTGAGTGCAGAGACCACAGAGGTTCACAACTTCTACGCAAGTTGTGTAGAAGAGGAGGAGAGGGAGGACTGTGCCAAAGGGGAATTGCATTAAAACTTAAAACGTTAAAACTCTTGGTTGGTATTTCATACATTTGGGTAATTGTCTGTCTGGTTGACTCAACTCCTTAATTGCCAATTGCCACACAGATGCTGAGAATGACAGCCTCAACACTGCATTTAATCTATTATTAGACTCAATTGGCTTTGCTCAAAATGTAAATGAGTCCACCCACCACTTTAATCATATCTTAGATCTTGTTCTGACTTATGGTATGGAAATTGAAGACTTAACAGTATTCCCTGAAAACTCCCTTCTGTCTGATCATTTCTTAATAACATTTACATTTACTCTGATGGACTACCCAGCAGTGGGGAATAAGTTTCATTACACTAGAAGTCTTACAGAAAGCGCTGTAACTAGGTTTAAGGATATGATTCCTTCTTTATGTTCTCTAATGCCATATACCAACACAGTGCAGAGTAGCTACCTAAACTCTGTAAGTGAGATAGAGTATCTCGTCAATAGTTTTACATCCTCATTGAAGACAACTTTGGATGCTGTAGCTCCTCTGAAAAAGAGAGCTTTAAATCAAAAGTGCCTGACTCTGTGGTATAACTCACAAACTCGCAGCTTAAAGCAGATAACCCGTAAGTTGGAGAGGAAATGGCATCTCACTAATTTAGAAGATCTTCACTTAGCCTGGAAAAAGAGTCTGTTGCTCTATAAAAAAGCCCTCCGTAAAGCTAGGACATCTTACTACTCATCACTAATTGAAGAAAATAAGAACAACCCCAGGTTTCTTTTCAGCACTGTAGCCAGGCTGACAAAGAGTCAGAGCTCTATTGAGCCAACTATTCCTTTAACTTTAACTAGTAATGACTTCATGACTTTCTTTGCTAATAAAATTTTAACTATTAGAGAAAAAATTACTCATAACCATCCCAAAGACGTATAGTTATCTTTGGCTGCTTTCAGTGATGCCGGTATTTGGTTAGACTCTTTCTCTCAGATTGTTCTGAGTTATTTTCATTAGTTACTTCATCCAAACCATCAACATGTCTATTAGACCCCATTCCTACCAGGCTGCTCAAGGAAGCCCTACCATTATTTAATGCTTCGATCTTAAATATGATCAATCTATCTTTATTAGTTGGCTATGTACCACAGGCTTTTAAGGTGGCAATAATTAAACCATTACTTAAAAAGCCATCACTTGACCCAGCTATCTTAGCTAATTATAGGCCAATCTCCAACCTTCCTTTTCTCTCAAAAAGTCTTGAAAGGGTAGTTGTAAAACAGCTAACTGATCATCTGCAGAGGAATGGTCTATTTGAAGAGTTTCAGTCAGGTTTTAGAATTCATCATAGTACAGAAACAGCATTAGTGAAGGTTACAAATGATCTTCTTATGGCCTCAGACAGTGGACTCATCTCTGTGCTTGTTCTGTTAGACCTCAGTGCTGCTTTTGATACTGTTGACCATAAAATTTTATTACAGAGATTAGAGCATGCCATAGGTATTAAAGGCACTGCGCTGCGGTGGTTTGAATCATATTTATCTAATAGATTACAATTTGTTCATGTAAATGGGGAATCTTCTTCACAGACTAAGGTTAATTATGGAGTTCCACAAGGTTTTGTGCTAGGACCAATTTTATTCACTTTATACATGCTTCCCTTAGGCAGTATTATTAGACGGCATTGCTTAAATTTTCATTGTTACGCAGATGATACCCAGCTTTATCTATCCATGAAGCCAGAGGACACACACCAATTAGCTAAACTGCAGGATTGTCTTACAGACAAAGACATGGATGACCTCTAATTTCCTGCTTTTAAACTCAGATAAAACTGAAGTTATTGTACTTGGCCCCACAAATCTTAGAAACATGGTGTCTAACCAGATCCTTACTCTGGATGGCATTACCCTGACCTCTAGTAATACTGTGAGAAATCTTGGAGTCATTTTTGATCAGGATATGTCATTCAAAGTGCATATTAAACAAATATGTAGGACTGCTTTTTTGCATTTACGCAACATCTCTAAAATTAGAAAGGTCTTGTCTCAGAGTGATGCTGAAAAACTAATTCATGCATTTATTTCCTCTAGGCTGGACTATTGTAATTCATTATTATCAGGTTGTCCTAAAGGTTCCCTGAAAAGCCTTCAGTTAATTCAAAATGCTGCAGCTAGAGTACTGACGGGGACTAGAAGGAGAGAGCATATCTCACCCATATTGGCCTCTCTTCATTGGCTTCCTGTTAATTCTAGAATAGAATTTAAAATTCTTCTTCTTACTTATAATTCAATTCAATTAATTTTTTTATATAGCGCCAAATCACAACAAACAGTTGCCCCAAGGCGCTTTATATTGTAATAATTATGTAAAACCCCAACGGTCAAAACGACCCCCTGTGAGCAAGCACTTGGCTACAGTGGGAAGGAAAAACTCCCTTTTAACAGGAAGAAACCTCCATCAGAACCAGGCTCAGGGAGGGGCAGTCTTCTGCTGGGACTGGTTGGGGCTGAGGGAGAGAACCAGGAAAAAGACATGCTGTGGAGGGGAGCAGAGATCGATCACTAATGATTAAATGCAGAGTGGTGCATACAGAGCAAAAAGAGAAAGAAACAGTGCATCATGGGAACCCCCCAGCAGTCTACGTCTATAGCAGCATAACTAAGGGATGGTTCAGGGTCACCTGATCCAGCCCTAACTATAAGCTTTAGCAAAAAGGAAAGTTTTAAGCCTAATCTTAAAAGTAGAGAGGGTGTCTGTCTCCCTGATCTGAATTGGGAGCTGGTTCCACAGGAGAGGAGCCTGAAAGCTGAAGGCTCTGCCTCCCATTCGACTCTTACAAACCCTAGGAACTACAAGTAAGCCTGCAGTCTGAGAGCGATGAAGAGAGGCCAATATGGGTGAGATATGCTCTCTCCTTCTAGTCCCCGTCAGTACTCTAGCTGCAGCATTTTGAATTAACTGAAGGCTTTTTAGGGAACTTTTAGGTTAACGTATAAGGTTTTGAATAATGTAATAATAATGTTTCTTTCGCTTTTTGCTCTGTATGCACCACTCTGCATTTAATCATTAGTGATCGATCTCTGCTCCCCTCCACAGCATGTCTTTTTCCTGGTTCTCTCCCTCAGCCCCAACCAGTCCCAGCAGAAGACTGCCCCTCCCTGAGCCTGGTTCTGCTGGAGGTTTCTTCCTGTTAAAAGGGAGTTTTTTCTTCCCACTGTCGCCAAGTGCTTGCTCACAGGGGGTCGTTTTGACCGTTGGGGTTTTTACGTAATTATTGTATGGCCTTGCCTTACAATATAAAGCGCCTTGGGGCAACTGTTTGTTGTGATTTGGCGCTATATAAATAAACTGATTGAATTGATTGAATGTGGTGTAGCAAACATTTGAGACTGCATTTTGGTCAATAAAATCCATTCAAGTAATATAATGGCATTAAGTAACTTTTTTTCACATGCCATTGCACACATAGTAAACCAGATGCCTATTGTTAACCTTTTGTGGTGGTTGTACAATTTGATATTTTCAGGGGCAACCAGTGTCATTTACTAAAAGGCTGCATGAAACAAAATATAAACCTACGTGGCCACAAGCTGTTCTTTCACCAGTTGGCAGAGGAAATGGTGGGTAGAGGATTTTGAATTTCGTGATGTGGTGTGCTTTCAGTTCAAAATGTTGGATAGGACGCAAGTTGTTGGGAAACCGTGACGAAATTTGGCTAACTTGTTACAGTAGGCCTTACTGTAGTTTCTCTTCTCTGTGCGTAACATGGTTATTTAGGGCAAAGAAACAGCTGAAATGCAAATAGATCCCTTGACAATCACAAGGGAGGAAAAACAAGACAAACAGGAGTGGGATGGGAGTGGGACTGATTTTGAGTGGGAGCGGGAGGGATTGGGAGTCGTTTTTACAGGAGTGGGACGGGATGGGATTTATTTTTTTACTCCAGTCCGGGATTGGGCAGGATGGGATTTTTTTTTCTGGGTTCGGGATGGGACGGGAGTGAAAATCCACTCCCATGTCATGCTCTAGTGCAGGTGTATATAATTAAAGCAGCCACCTCATTGTGGTGTCTTTTTTTTTGGGGGGGGGGGGGGGGGGGTCACAGAGAAATCTCTCCGCAGTAGTTCTTTTTCCTTCATTTTTTTTCAACCTTGCACTGGGTGCACACATAGAACTGCTGCATTTAATGACTGTAACCAGTGGTGGGCACAGCTAACCAAAAAGTTAGCTTTGATAACCTAACTGAAAAGCTAAACCAATAAACCTCTAAAAACCTTTGCGGAAGTTACAGCTAAAAGCTAAACCAATAACTTTTAGTATTGACTCCAGTACAATGGCAGCTACTGACACAACAACAAGCCAGTGCTACCATCTCAGATCAGCCTTTTCTCAGCAAAAGAGACTTGGTGACCAGAGAGAAAGGAAGGGAAGCAAAAAAAAAAAAAAAGAGATCATTTGTTTTCATAACCATACAGACGTATGACAGGAGTCATGCACAGCAAGACAGTTTTAACTTATTGTTAAACTTTTAAACAAACTAATTCCAGACAAGTTACTAAAATTAATGTCACTTCTGTCATTTTACAAAGTGAAAATATCAGCTATATGTTTAGTTTTAAAGTAATGCACTAATTTTGAAGGCTTTGGCGTTTTCAGACACACATGCCGAAAGGTATTATGGGAAAATTAGTTTCCTGTCATCAGAGGTTGGTCGGTATATGTAAAAACCAACACACAAGTTACTGTAATGTATGTGTTGGTTTTTACAAATAAATCTGTATTTGTCTTTTGTCCTGTTTTCATTTTAAAAAGGCAATTTGAAAACTGAAAATTCTGTTAAGTGATTCAGCACTTTTAGTGATTTAGTTCTCCTCTGCTGTCAGAGGATTGAGCTCTACCTCTCATAGCTGTCTGTCTGCTACAAAACATGTAGCAGGCAGGCACTAAAATGTACGATTTTAGGCTTTACAAATGTTTTTATCTGTTAACCTTTATTCACTATGCCCGCAAAAAAATATTAGTGGTCTAAAAGTTATCGGAACTAAATTTAGCGTAAGTTAATTGTCCAGTGATGGCTTTCAAACTTAGCTGAAAAGCTAATCAGCTAACAAAAAAGTTTGCTTCACTAATTAGCAGTTAGCGGATTAGCGGAACTGTGTCCACCACTGTCTGTAACACAGGTGAACTGGAGCCTGATGCACAGATGCGCACACCAGCTCGACTATGCAGGAGTGTCTTTTTTTGGACTTTGTTTAAAAAAAGTGTGCCAACATCTTGAATGGATGTTGTGAATTGAAAACCCACACTTTAAAGGGATAAGTGTGGGAAGGTTTGGACAAAACCCATGCCTAAACGTGCGCCAACATTGTGCTACATGGATCATATGTGGCTTGACGTGGATCATATGCGGCAACACGAGCCATTCGAGGCTGGACGGGGCTCAGATGAGAGCTCAGCAGTGGTGGGCACAGATAACCAAAAAATTAACTTCGATAACAGATAATCAGATAACTTAAAAGTTATCTTTGATAAAGATAAACCGATAAACCACCCAAAAATGTATCGGAAGTTACAGATAACCAATAAATTCCAGTACACTTGCAACTACTAACAAGCTGATTTTGAGTTTTCCTGTCGTGAACGTAGTGAGATTACCCTATCCTACCCATAATGCACTGCTGGGCACAACATGTGCTCACTAAAACCTTAAAAATTAGTGCATTACTTTAAAACTAAAACATATTTCTGATATTTTCACTTTATAAAACTTCTGACGTGACAGCAATTTTAAATAACTTGTCCAAAATTAGTTTGGTTAAAATTTGAACCATAAGTTAAAAATTTATGCCTCTAGATGACTTGGGTGATATTGCCAGTGTATCAGTATGGGGTTAAAAGAAATGATTTTTGTTTTGTGTGTGTGTGTGTGTGTGTGTGTGTGTGTGTGTGTGTGTGTGTGTGTGTGTGTGTGTGTGTGTGTGTGTGTGTGTGTGTGTGTGTGTGAGAGAGAGAGAGAGAGACCAATTCTCCTTTGTCTGCAGAAGATACAGCAGTTTCTCCTAGAAGCAGCTCTGTTCTGTTTGCAGAGGACAGAACTACACATCTGCTATAAAACATTTAACATTTTAAATTTTAAAAATGTTTGTAGCTGTTCAGCTTTGTTTACTACGTTAACAGTCTAAAAATTATCGGAAGATAATTAGTCCGATAATAGTTTTTAAAGTTATCTGAAAAGATATTCCGATAATGAAAACATTATCTTCGATAATTATCGTTTATCGGATTATCGGAACTGTGCCCACCACTGCAGCTCAGTCATGGCTCATTAGAAGCTGATAGCTGGCACATGCGAGGTACTTAGACACACATAGAGGCTTCTTCATAGCGGATATGTGATATTTATGTATGGATCATTATTCAAATAATCACTGACAAATCCGTAAGTGGCTCATTATTCATGGATTTATTATTTGGTGGGACCAAAGCTTTATGTCTATGGCTTCTTCAGTCACAGCCTCAGTGTAAAAACCAACTCCTTAAAGCTTCAGCAAACAAACATTAAAGCTTCAGGGTGTGAAAGCCGATGCAACACCTGGACAGGCGGCGCTGTGGGGAAAAGCCGTCCAGGTCAGCAAGCTCTTTGCTTGATTGTCAGCCAGACTGAGTTCTTTTCGGCAGTGACTGATTTCATGTCTCTCGACATTTGATCTCTGACCCCTGTGACCCTAACTGTGGTCAGGTCACCTCGCGTTTCCCGAACAGTGTGACCCTGGATTCCCGTTCCTATTAATTTGGCAACAGCAGCCATCAGCACAGAGCATTCTCAACACTCTAACATTCTTCGGCCCAAATACTTCCTGGCTGAGGGAAAGAGCAACTGTGAGGTCGCGTTCCACTGAAAGACCGGAATCCTCACACACACAAAGCTCGACTCGCCGCCAGCATTTTCTCGTGCAGATGATGGTGGCTGCTGGGAGAGCGTGCTGTGATGAAGAGCTGCATGTCGCACCACTCAGCCATTGGCTCATTTCTCCAGTGGTGAGTGACTCCGCCCACCAGCAAGAAATGTGATGGAACACAGAATGCATCATACCAGAGGTTTGAAGACCGACTCCTCACTTACTGTCTTCACATAGCTTCTGTCAAAAACAGCTCATGTTTTCACCAAAAGGAGCTTCAAGTTGAAATGAGCAGTCACATGATTTCTGCTGCTGTGACATCACATATCTGTCAGTGACATCACAAAGTGCACAATGATCAAAGTTACACCAAAAACTAAATAAATAAATAACATCTTTGACTCCATGAAATGAAAGAGTTCCCACAGAGGACAGACACGTCCCTCACCTGACCACAAATGTCTCCTTCAGCTTCAGGGAGGACTTTCAGTCCATGTGTGTTCTAGCAAACTGTGGCTGAAGCGTCACATCTTCATTTGAAGAAAATCCTTTAGTGCAAGAGAGACAAGTCCACCGGCACAGTTCCAACAGAGACAACTCTTTACGGAAGATTTAATTCCACAGAAATAACAAACACACACACACGCAACATCAGGAAGCATTATGAGGTAGTGGAGCACCACTGTCAGTCCAGCTGTGGACGGAGGGCTATTATTGGACAGACACACACAACCTCAGTGTGTTCCACCAGACACACGTATGAAAAACACGTGTTGGACCAAACACACGCTGTCAGTGTGTCCGCTGAAGACAACTTCATTCATAAGCACATCAAAGTGTGGACAGAATTAAAACGAGTCCCCACTTTGACCCCCATGTCTCTGCTCCCTATTCACAGACACTCAGTGGGTCATGTCCAAGATGTCCCACTGCCCACAGGAGAGGAAAAACAACACAGTAGGCTGATAACATCCTGGAGACATGGGCAAAATACACACACACACGCCGATCAATGTCAAGTGTGAAGAAATACAGCCGACACAGAAGATACGTCATGAAGAGTTCTTTAGTCCAATCATAAGATTACAACTGACTAACTGGACTAAACATGCAAACTGTACCTGTGGTTTAGACCCGGCTCCAGACTTCCATGTGCAAACACTGTGAGGCAGCGCTCAGTAAACCCAGTGCCTCAACGTGACACTGATAACTGACCAGGAGACAGTCCGAACTCAACACTGTCTTCAACAAGCTGACGTCCTCCAACCACTCTTCAAGTACGATATATGACAGATCAACAATCAGACCCAAAAACCAATCCGGTTCCAACTACGGTGCCAGAGAAAGAACTGGTTTCTAGCTCATTGAGAAGACAAGTGTAACCTGAGCTTTGATCTGCACAAAATGTTACTGAAATCGGCCTCATTCTTCACACCAACAACGCACGAATTCGTTGGTGTGCGTTGTTGATTCGAAGTCGTGCCTGAACGTCTGTTATGCAAGAAGACAGCATGACGCCGCTCACTGATCTGCTTGCTGTGCTCAGATGATCACAGGAAACATCCATCACCACCCTTATCACGGCAGGAGAGTCCATGTACTAGAGCCAAACAACGCAGTCAACAGAGTACGGGTTCAGAGTCCAGACGGAAAACAAACCTTCGAGGTCACAGAGACATCAGAACGTACAAACACTGGTCAACTGGAGGAGAACTGAACTCCTACAACAGCAAAATGTCAGCGTGTTCCCTCATGAATTCCAAAGAACTGATCCTGAACCAACACAAGCTTCAAATCCACCCCTACACACAGGATTAATGATTATGTTCCTTCTGGTTTGGCCTGCACATCCAAAACATGAGTGCTGCCAATGACAGCTAAAACCGGCATGAGTCACTGCTTCAGCACATGGTCTTGAAAGACACCGAGACCGGGCTGTATGTGGACCTATAACAGACTGGTGTCCTGCCCAGGGTGATCCCCAGCTCTCACTGGGATAGGCTCCAGCCAGCCCATCACCCTTAACTGGAATGAGTGAGTCCAGAAAATTAATGAATGAATAAATGAATACATGAATAAATAATCACAGCTTAGTCATTAAAAATTTTTAAAAACTCACGAGTCAGATGGTTCTCGTGTTCTGTTCCATTTTCAAGGATGCACATAAATGAAATCTCCAGCAGGTGGCACCATATAGGCTCACTTTGTCCCATGTATACCTTGCAGTGGGCATCAGGTTTGTCCTCACAGTTGCTAGCTTAACGAGTTACCTGAGGTAAAAGGCGGAGCATACCGACAAGCGCACAACACGCACAGAAATTCAGCAAGTTGAACCACACCCGCTCCTAATCCATCATCAGTCCAGCATCCACAAACCATACAGCAGGTGGCAGACAAGTCTATGGGACATTAAACACAAAGATATTTGTAGTATTCATCAAGGATCACCACAAACCAATCACTTCTTCACGCTCTTAAGTTGGCGAGTTAAAGATGAGTTATTGGCAGCAAACAAGTGTCACAACTTTGAGTTAAAAAGACTCAGGAAGTGATTTCTGTATATAGGTTGCACTGAACTATAAAAGTCACAGGATTTCAATTTATTTCATTTCATTTTCATTAAGCCGCCTCAAGGTGCATCACACAAGTGAGGTCCTCCCAAACCACTAAAATAAATAAATAAAATGACATCCTCTGAAAAATAGTAGGTTTGGGTTTTACACAAATATGTTGAAAGTCAAGATTTTTTCGATGCTCAAACCCAGACATCAGACAGCTTTCCACTGGTCCACATGGGGTCTCAGTGGGTTTAAGTGGCTCAAAACTCCATGGATACATTTGGTGATCTTCAATACTGAAACAGCAATGCTCCTGGTAGTTACAACATAACGCAGTGGCAATGTTAAGTCACTCTGAACCAAAGGAAAGAAGGTCCAGAACATCATCCACAGAGCTCACTTCCATTTACAATTACACAATCACAAATACACACAACACATCAGGAAGGCAACATAAAAAGACGTACATCTGAGAGACAGAAAGGAGACAAAGCAGAATGTTAGCGTTGGCTTCCAGATACCAACATTATGGTCTTTAACGTTTGCTGTAAACTAACAATTGTTCATCAGCTCAGAAGTCATGGATGCTGTGGCGTGATTTCCACTGGAAAATCCAGAATATTTGTATTATTTAAAGAAATATATTTAGAAATTCACTTGTTTGTTGATGGAGGATCTGTCACCATCTGGATCTGAGGTGGCTTCAGAGTCTATGCCGATGATCAGAGCA
Organism: Thalassophryne amazonica; assembly: GCF_902500255.1. Classification (NCBI taxonomy): domain Eukaryota; kingdom Metazoa; phylum Chordata; class Actinopteri; order Batrachoidiformes; family Batrachoididae; genus Thalassophryne; species Thalassophryne amazonica. The sequence goes on from NC_047104.1 coordinate 20,924,348, forward strand.
GGCTGAGGTATATCAGCTATTAATGCAAACACTGGTTTTTAATATCTGGAGCCAGAGGTTGGCTGTGTAGTCAGAGCTGGGTCTCATCCCTCCTGATCGGCGTTTGCTTTATTGTGGGTGAAATGTCTTCTTTTCCTCAACAGAACTGCTGACGTCCTTGATGATGTTCTGAGATCCCAGATAACGAGCACTAAATTCTGTGGGCTTTCTACACTCATACCTGTTGGATTGGTGAATGTTTTACAAGGATAATAGCATCAATGACAGCAGTTGCTCACGTGACGTATTGAGCAGTGTGTAAAAGAGGATTCTGCATGTTAGTGTCCATGAACACAAAACAACAGTCAGTCAGTCAGACACCCGCAGCTATGCACAAAATTAAACGTTAAGTTATTGGTGTTAAAGGAGTCAGCAGGATCTGAACTCACTGGGCTCCAACAGTTAAATGGGGACTTTGGGCCTTTAAGGTATCTGTGGACATGTGATGTGCGCATTCCTGTGCAGCTCATGGAGCGACCTGAGCATGCACAGAATAATGTTAATGACAGGCACACTGCCATTCCCGTGCGGTCCACACTGAAAACAGAAACACAATGCTGCATCATTCACCTTTGTTAGTCACCCAGCTCCGCGCATGAGCCGGGGCTCCGTGCACACACAGAGTCCTGGATAATGAGTCCTGCCTGTCCAAACACAGATCTTGGCACATCTGAGGCACGACCTCATAAACAAGCAGCATTTCCGAGTACATTGCGTGAGTGAAGCCACCACTGATCTGAGGTCAGCGCCGCTGTATCGTGTTGGGATCTGCCGTTTTCACGGTGCACACACGCTGCTCGATCTGTGTCAACAGCTCCTCGTCTGCTCCGATTCCACTACACAACGACTAATCACAGCTGAGACATTCCTGGCCTGAAGCAACAGGCCCTGCAGCAGCAAACACAACGCAGCGTTTCTGCTGTCTGCTTCTGTCCACTCCGTCACTGGATCACAGCCCGGCATTCAGCTCAAACTTCACCTTGTTCAGCTGCAAAACTCTGTGCAGTCAGGTCATAGGTTTGAGGTCAGGTCACGGTTAAAGAGTCTGGGTCTGTCAACGCAGGCTGAGGGCGGAGCACAAATCACTGAATGACTATGTAGCTCTGTTATTCCATCACACACATGAAGTGTGGAGGTAGCAGCATTGTGCTTTGGCAATGCTTTTGTTTGGTTGTTTGTTTGTAAACAGGTTTTCCATCAAATCAATGTTTAAATTTATGTAGTTCCCTCTCCATCATGTCCAGGAGCTGTCTCAAATGATCCCCACTAACAAACACAGTTGTGTCTTCAGCAAAAAAAATACTTCTCACAAATTTAGAAATCAAACCAATATCATTAATGTACAATAAAAACAGTAACGGGCCAAGGACTGAACCTTGGGGCACCCCACATGAAGTCCTCAAAAATTCAGAGTTTATCCCCAAAATGAACACTCTGACACCTGTCTTGCAAATAAGTAGTTAACCAATTGTTAGATATATTTCTGTGTTTAATTATGGTTTTCATAATTTGTTTTCTGTATTTCTTTTGGTATTAAGGTAGTTATTATATTTAGGGTTATATTTTTAGTTTCATTCTTATTCTCACTTTCCTTTGTTCTTTCTTGGTATGTGCATGTAGAACTGGATTTAACCGGTTTGTACCACTTAGGATAAAGAGAGTTAGGTTACAATTATAAAGCATATGTCTCCCGTTATTGTGCGGGCCTGGGGCAGGGGGATGGACCTCCCTTGAATGCCCACGGTGGCCAATAAGAGAAGGATTTTGTGAAATAAGGTCGGCCTCTGTTACGCATATGTAATTCTGTATAAAAACTGTTTGTATCCATTGTCTGGGGTTCTGTAAGAGCGGATCTTGTCTGTAAGAGAAGTTCTTGCAGGGCCCAAGCCTGATTATTTTTGCTGTGACTTTGATTAAATTTAAAAGTGCGGAATAGTTTGAGTTTGTGCTTTGTAAGGGGCAGTATTACAGAAAGAACTGGGGGAAGAATTAACACAATCAGGGGCCAGTCCTCCAATACCGTACGTCTGGAATTTATTCAATAGTAAGGTGTGATCTATGGTATCAAATGCTTTCTGCAAATAAAAAACACTCCTACAGTGTATTTCTTCATCTCTGCTGCATTTGTAACCTGTTCAACAAAACCTGCTCTGGACAGAATTCTTGCTGGTTGGTAGGGGGTCAAATACTTATTTTATATAATAAAATGCAAATTAATTATTAAAAATCATACAATGTTATTTACTGGATTTTTTTTTTAGATTCTGTCTCTCACAGTTGAAGTGTACCTACGATAGAAATTACAGACCTCTCCATTCTTTGTAGGTGGGAAAACCTGCAAAACTGACAGAGGGTCAAATACTTATTTTCCCCACTGTATGTGCCTGACCATGAGGATTAAGTAAATCAATATTAAAATCTCCACAAACAAATAAAAGCTAATTATTACACTATGTAACAAATTTTTATTTTTGTTTTGTTCCTGGGTACACAATGTGTTTCCTAACCTGTTATGCCTTAAATAAATAGAAAATAGCTATAATAGTTATTCCACAGAAACTTTGCTTCTGTGATCAGGACAATGATATTTTGAAATTTGTCTGTTTTCAAGAATATTCTCGATTTGCCTTCACTACTACTGAGTAGTCTTCTAGAATATTCTTTAACTGCTAGAACTGTCCAGAATTTTCTAGAAGTTTCCAGAATTATTTAGAGATTTCAAGAAACTTTTAGAACTTTCTAGAACAAAAAAATAATAATAAAAGTTTGTGCTGAATGTAGTCATTTTCCCATAGATTTTAGACATAAGCAGTTGAAATATAACACTTAGAAGCCAGGAACACAAATTGTGTTACATAGTGTTATTGTGTTGTACATTTCAGTTAATTTATCCACAAAGATATTTAAATTTGACCCCAGAGCTCTATAAGCACAGCTCACAATGATGTTTTTTGATTTTTCACATATAATTTCCACTGTAATGCATTCCATAATATTTTCCAGAGAAAATGACGTTTTGTATAATTTGACTTTGATAATTTGAACATACTCGTACAAAAAGTGCCACACCACCGCCCCGTTTCTTCATCCTATTTGTGGCAAAAAAAAAAAAATCATATCCCTGAAACTGGACAGTGTCAACCTGCTCCTCTCTCAACCAAGTCTCAGTAATCGCAATAACAGAAAAATGTTTATTCAATGTTTTTAAGCAAGCAAACATTACCGCTTCATTTGGGTAAAACTAAGTGACAGCATATTTGGAAATAAGCCAAGGAACTTAAGTAGATATTTATTATTACAGTTCATGCATAAAGTCAAATATGAACTCTGACCTCAACATGTCCAGGAATTGTTTAAAATGAGGGAGTCCTGTTATCATCTGAGAGGAATTTCAGTATTTGACTGCTTAAAGTATTGTACTAATGCAAAAAGTCATTGTGTATCTGTTAAAGGAGTTAAAATCTGGAATGACTGCCCTAATAGTATTAAATCATCTGGTACTTTGGCTGGCCTGAAAAGATCCTATAAAAAATAACAAAATTGCTTATTGTAGTAGGATAAATTAGTTAAACTGTTTTTGTTTCTGTTCTTCTGTTTAATCTGTGTGTCATACTACTTATTGTTCTGCTATGTTTGGAAGTTTTGGTGTATTGATTAATGCTCATCTTCTTGTCCTTTTCTTTTTCGTAGTTGCTGTTAAGAGTAGTGTGTGTGTGTGTTTGTGTGTATGGCAACTTGTGATGGCGTAGGTGCTTACAAGCTATTGCTTCAGCCCACACCCTTTTGGCCGCACACAACCGGGAATTTGTGTGTGTGTGTGTGTGTAGAGGTGGCAGCATTGTGCTTTGGCAATGCTTCTGTTTGTTTGTTTGTTTGTTTGTAAACAGCTATTCCATCACACAAATGAAGTGTGGAGGTGGCAGCGTTGTGCTTTGGCAATGCTTCTGTTTGTTTGTTTGTAAACAATTATTCCATCACACACATGAAGTGTGGAGGTGGCAGCGTTGTGCTTTGGCAATGCTTCTGTTTGTTTGTTTGTAAACAATTATTCCATCACACAAATGAAGTGTGGAGGTGGCAGCGTTGTGCTTTGGCAATGCTTCTGTTTGTTTGTTTGTAAACAATTATTCCATCACACAAATGAAGTGTGGAGGTGGCAGCGTTGTGCTTTGGCAATGCTTCTGTTTGTTTGTTTGTAAACAATTATTCCATCACACAAATGAAGTGTGGAGGTGGCAGCGTTGTGCTTTGGCAATGCTTCTGTTTGTTTGTTTGTAAACAATTATTCCATCACACACATGAAGTGTGGAGGTGGCAGCGTTGTGCTTTGGCAATGCTTCTGTTTGTTTGTTTGTTTGTAAACAATTATTCCATTACACACATGAAGTGTGGAGGTGGCAGCGTTGTGCTTTGGCAATGCTTCTGTTTGTTTGTTTGTTTGTAAACAATTATTCCATCACACACATGAAGTCTGGAGGTGGCAGCGTTGTGCTTTGGCAATGCTTCTGTTTGTTTGTTTGTTTGTAAACAATTATTCCATCACACACATGAAGTCTGGAGGTGGCAGCATTGTGCTTTGGCAATGCTTCTGTTTGTTTGTTTGTAAACAGCTATTCCATCACACATGAAGTCTGGAGGTGGCAGCGTTGTGCTTTGACAACGCTTCTGTTTGTTTGTTTGTTTGTTTGTAAACAGCTATTCCATCACACACATGAAGTGTGGAGGTGGCAGCGTTGTGCTTTGGCAATGCTTCTGTTTGTTTGTTTGTTTGTAAACAATTATTCCATCACACAAATGAAGTGTGGAGGTGGCAGCGTTGTGCTTTGGCAATGCTTCTGTTTGTTTGTTTGTAAACAATTATTCCATCACACAGATGAAGTCTGGAGGTGGCAGCGTTGTGCTTTGGCAATGCTTCTGTTTGTTTGTTTGTAAACAGCTATTCCATCACACATGAAGTGTGGAGGTGGCAGCATTGTGCTTTGGCAATGCTTCTGTTTGTTTGTTTGTAAACAATTATTCCATCACACACCTGAAGTGTGGAGGTGGCAGCATTGTGCTTTGGCAATGCTTCTGTTTGTTTGTTTGTTTGTAAACAGCTATTCCATCACACAAATGAAGTGTGGAGGTGGCAGCATTGTGCTTTGGCAATGCTTCTGTTTGTTTGTTTGTAAACAATTATTCCATCACACACATGAAGTGTGGAGGTGGCAGCGTTGTGCTTTGGCAATGCTTCTGTTTGTTTGTTTGTAAACAATTATTCCATCACACACATGAAGTGTGGAGGTGGCAGCATTGTGCTTTGGCAATGCTTCTGTTTGTTTGTAAACAATTATTCCATCACACAAATGAAGTGTGGAGGTGGCAGCGTTGTGCTTTGGCAATGCTTCTGTTTGTTTGTAAACAATTATTCCATCACACAAATGAAGTGTGGAGGTGGCAGCGTTGTGCTTTGGCAATGCTTCTGTTTGTTTGTTTGTAAACAATTATTCCATCACACACATGAAGTCTGGAGGTGGCAGCATTGTGCTTTGGCAATGCTTCTGTTTGTTTGTTTGTAAACAGCTATTCCATCACACACATGAAGTCTGGAGGTGGCAGCGTTGTGCTTTGGCAATGCTTCTGTTTGTTTGTAAACAATTATTCCATCACACAAATGAAGTGTGGAGGTGGCAGCGTTGTGCTTTGGCAATGCTTCTGTTTGTTTGTTTGTAAACAATTATTCCATCACACACATGAAGTCTGGAGGTGGCAGCATTGTGCTCTGGCAATGCTTCTGTTTGTTTGTTTGTTTGTAAACAGCTATTCCATCACACATGAAGTGTGGAGGTGGCAGCATTGTGCTTTGGCAATGCTTCTGTTTGTTTGTTTGTAAACAATTATTCCATCACACATGAAGTCTGGAGGTGGCAGCGTTGTGCTTTGACAACGCTTCTGTTTGTTTGTTTGTAAACAGCTATTCCATCACACACATGAAGTCTGGAGGTGGCAGCGTTGTGCTTTGGCAATGCTTCTGTTTGTTTGTTTGTAAACAGCTATTCCATCACACATGAAGTGTGGAGGTGGCAGCGTTGTGCTTTGGCAATGCTTCTGTTTGTTTGTTTGTAAACAATTATTCCATCACACATGAAGTGTGGAGGTGGCAGCGTTGTGCTTTGACAATGCTTCTGTTTGTTTGTTTGTTTGTAAACAGCTATTCCATCACACACATGAAGTCTGTAGGTGGCAGCGTTGTGCTTTGGCAATGCTTCTGTTTGTTTGTTTGTAAACAATTATTCCATCACACAAATGAAGTGTGGAGGTGGCAGCGTTGTGCTTTGGCAATGCTTCTGTTTGTTTGTAAACAATTATTCCATCACACAGATGAAGTCTGGAGGTGGCAGCGCTGTGCTTTGGCAATGCTTCTGTTTGTTTGTTTGTTTGTAAACAGCTATTCCATCACACATGAAGTGTGGAGGTGGCAGCATTGTGCTTTGGCAATGCTTCTGTTTGTTTGTAAACAATTATTCCATCACACACCTGAAGTGTGGAGGTGGCAGCGTTGTGCTTTGGCAATACTTCTGTTTGTTTGTTTGTTTGTTTGTAAACAATTATTCCATCACACACATGAAGTGTGGAGGTGGCAGCGTTGTGCTTTGGCAATGCTTCTGTTTGTTTGTTTGTAAACAATTATTCCATCACACACATGAAGTCTGGAGGTGGCAGCATTGTGCTTTGGCAATGCTTCTGTTTGTTTGTTTGTTTGTAAACAGCTATTCCATCACACAAATGAAGTGTGGAGGTGGCAGCATTGTGCTTTGGCAATGCTTCTGTTTGTTTGTTTGTAAACAATTATTCCATCACACACATGAAGTCTGGAGGTGGCAGCATTGTGCTTTGGCAATGCTTCTGTTTGTTTGTTTGTTTGTAAACAGCTATTCCATCACACAAATGAAGTGTGGAGGTGGCAGCGTTGTGCTTTGGCAATGCTTCTGTTTGTTTGTTTGTAAACAATTATTCCATCACACACATGAAGTGTGGAGGTGGCAGCGTTGTGCTTTGGCAATGCTTCTGTTTGTTTGTTTGTAAACAATTATTCCATCACACACATGAAGTCTGGAGGTGGCAGCATTGTGCTTTGGCAATGGTTCTGTTTGTTTGTTTGTAAACAATTATTCCATCACACACATGAAGTCTGGAGGTGGCAGCATTGTGCTTTGGCAATGCTTCTGTTTGTTTGTTTGTTTGTAAACAATTATTCCATAACACACATGAAGTGTGGAGGTGGCAGCGTTGTGCTTTGGCAATGGTTCTGTTTGTTTGTTTGTAAACAATTATTCCATCACACACATGAAGTCTGGAGGTGGCAGCATTGTGCTTTGGCAATGCTTCTGTTTGTTTGTTTGTTTGTAAACAGCTATTCCATCACACATGAAGTGTGGAGGTGGCAGCATTGTGCTTTGGCAATGCTTCTGTTTGTTTGTTTGTTTGTAAACAATTATTCCATAACACACATGAAGTGTGGAGGTGGCAGCGTTGTGCTTTGGCAATGCTTCTGTTTGTTTGTTTGTAAACAGCTATTCCATCACACACATGAAGTCTGGAGGTGGCAGCATTGTGCTTTGGCAATGCTTCTGTTTGTTTGTTTGTAAACAGCTATTCCATCACACACATGAAGTGTGGAGGTGGCAGCGTTGTGCTTTGGCAATGCTTCTGTTTGTTTGTAAACAATTATTCCATCACACAAATGAAGTCTGGAGGTGGCAGCATTGTGCTTTGGCAATGCTTCTGTTTGTTTGTTTGTAAACAATTATTCCATCACACACATGAAGTCTGGAGGTGGCAGCATTGTGCTTTGGCAATGCTTCTGTTTGTTTGTTTGTTTGTAAACAGCTATTCCATCACACATGAAGTGTGGAGGTGGCAGCATTGTGCTTTGGCAATGCTTCTGTTTGTTTGTTTGTAAACAATTATTCCATCACACACATGAAGTCTGGAGGTGGCAGCGTTGTGCTTTGGCAATGCTTCTGTTTGTTTGTTTGTAAACAGCTATTCCATCACACATGAAGTGTGGAGGTGGCAGCATTGTGCTTTAGCAATGCTTCTGTTTGTTTGTTTGTTTGTTTGTAAACAATTATTCCATCACACACGAAGTCTGGAGGTGGCAGCGTTGTGCTTTGGCAATGCTTCTGTTTGTTTGTTTGTTTGTAAACAGCTATTCCATCACACATGAAGTGTGGAGGTGGCAGCATTGTGCTTTGGCAATGCTTCTGTTTGTTTGTTTGTATGTAAACAATTATTCCATCAGACACATGAAGTGTGGAGGTGGCAGCATTGTGCTTTGGCAATCTTCTGTTTGTTTGTTTGTAAACAATTATTCCATCACACATGAAGTGTGGAGGTGGCAGCATTGTGCTTTGGCAATCTTCTGTTTGTTTGTTTGTAAACAATTATTCCATCACACACATGAAGTGTGGAGGTGGCAGCATTGTGCTTTGGCAATGCTTCTGTTTGTTTGTTTGTATGTAAACAGCTATTCCATCACACATGAAGTGTGGAGGTGGCAGCATTGTGCTTTGGCAATGCTTCTGTTTGTTTGTTTGTATGTAAACAATTATTCCATCAGACACATGAAGTGTGGAGGTGGCAGCATTGTGCTTTGGCAATCTTCTGTTTGTTTGTTTGTAAACAATTATTCCATCACACATGAAGTGTGGAGGTGGCAGCATTGTGCTTTGGCAATCTTCTGTTTGTTTGTTTGTAAACAATTATTCCATCAGACACATGAAGTGTGGAGGTGGCAGCATTGTGCTTTGGCAATCTTCTGTTTGTAAACAATTATTCCATCACACACATGAAGTGTGGAGGTGGCAGCATTGTGCTTTGGCAATGCTTCTGTTTGTTTGTTTGTATGTAAACAGCTATTCCATCACACATGAAGTGTGGAGGTGGCAGCATTGTGCTTTGGCAATGCTTCTGTTTGTTTGTTTGTATGTAAACAATTATTCCATCAGACACATGAAGTGTGGAGGTGGCAGCATTGTGCTTTGGCAATCTTCTGTTTGTTTGTTTGTAAACAATTATTCCATCACACATGAAGTGTGGAGGTGGCAGCATTGTGCTTTGGCAATGCTTCTGTTTGTTTGTTTGTATGTAAACAGCTATTCCATCACACATGAAGTGTGGAGGTGGCAGCATTGTGCTTTGGCAATGCTTCTGTTTGTTTGTTTGTATGTAAACAATTATTCCATCAGACACATGAAGTGTGGAGGTGGCAGCATTGTGCTTTGGCAATGCTTCTGTTTGTTTGTTTGTATGTAAACAATTATTCCATCAGACACATGAAGTGTGGAGGTGGCAGCGTTGTGCTTTGGCAATGCTTCTGTTTGTTTGTTTGTTTGTAAACAATTATTCCATTACACACATGAAGTGTGGAGGTGGCAGCGTTGTGCTTTGGCAACGCTTCTGTTTGTTTGTTTGTTTGTAAACAATTATTCCATTACACACATGAAGTGTGGAGGTGGCAGCGTTGTGCTTTGGCAATGCTTCTGTTTGTTTGTTTGTTTGTAAACAATTATTCCATTACACACATGAAGTGTGGAGGTGGCAGCGTTGTGCTTTGGCAACGCTTCTGTTTGTTTGTTTGTAAACAGCTATTACATCACACACATGAAGTCTGGAGGTGGCAGCGTTGTGCTTTGGCAATGCTTCTGTTTGTTTGTTTGTTTGTAAACAATTATTCCATCACACACATGAAGTCTGGAGGTGGCAGCATTGTGCTTTGGCAATGCTTCTGTTTGTTTGTTTGTTTGTAAACAGCTATTCCATCACACATGAAGTGTGGAGGTGGCAGCATTGTGCTTTGGCAATGCTTCTGTTTGTTTGTTTGTAAACAATTATTCCATCACACACATGAAGTGTGGAGGTGGCAGCGTTGTGCTTTGGCAATGCTTCTGTTTGTTTGTTTGTAAACAGCTATTCCATCACACACATGAAGTCTGGAGGTGGCAGCGTTGTGCTTTGGCAATGCTTCTGTTTGTTTGTAAACAATTATTCCATCACACAAATGAAGTGTGGAGGTGGCAGCGTTGTGCTTTGGCAATGCTTCTGTTAGTTTGTTTGTAAACAATTATTCCATCACACACATGAAGTCTGGAGGTGGCAGCGTTGTGCTTTGGCAATGCTTCTGTTTGTTTGTTTGTAAACAGCTATTCCATCACACATGAAGTGTGGAGGTGGCAGCATTGTGCTTTAGCAATGCTTCTGTTTGTTTGTTTGTTTGTTTGTAAACAATTATTCCATCACACACATGAAGTCTGGAGGTGGCAGCGTTGTGCTTTGGCAATGCTTCTGTTTGTTTGTTTGTAAACAGCTATTCCATCACACACATGAAGTGTGGAGGTGGCAGCGTTGTGCTTTGGCAATGCTTCTGTTTGTTTGTAAACAATTATTCCATCACACAAATGAAGTCTGGAGGTGGCAGCATTGTGCTTTGGCAATGCTTCTGTTTGTTTGTTTGTAAACAATTATTCCATCACACACATGAAGTCTGGAGGTGGCAGCATTGTGCTTTGGCAATGCTTCTGTTTGTTTGTTTGTTTGTAAACAGCTATTCCATCACACATGAAGTGTGGAGGTGGCAGCATTGTGCTTTGGCAATGCTTCTGTTTGTTTGTTTGTAAACAATTATTCCATCACACACATGAAGTCTGGAGGTGGCAGCGTTGTGCTTTGGCAATGCTTCTGTTTGTTTGTTTGTAAACAGCTATTCCATCACACATGAAGTGTGGAGGTGGCAGCATTGTGCTTTAGCAATGCTTCTGTTTGTTTGTTTGTTTGTTTGTAAACAATTATTCCATCACACACGAAGTCTGGAGGTGGCAGCGTTGTGCTTTGGCAATGCTTCTGTTTGTTTGTTTGTTTGTAAACAGCTATTCCATCACACATGAAGTGTGGAGGTGGCAGCATTGTGCTTTGGCAATGCTTCTGTTTGTTTGTTTGTATGTAAACAATTATTCCATCAGACACATGAAGTGTGGAGGTGGCAGCATTGTGCTTTGGCAATCTTCTGTTTGTTTGTTTGTAAACAATTATTCCATCACACATGAAGTGTGGAGGTGGCAGCATTGTGCTTTGGCAATGCTTCTGTTTGTTTGTTTGTATGTAAACAGCTATTCCATCACACATGAAGTGTGGAGGTGGCAGCATTGTGCTTTGGCAATGCTTCTGTTTGTTTGTTTGTATGTAAACAATTATTCCATCAGACACATGAAGTGTGGAGGTGGCAGCATTGTGCTTTGGCAATCTTCTGTTTGTTTGTTTGTAAACAATTATTCCATCACACATGAAGTGTGGAGGTGGCAGCATTGTGCTTTGGCAATGCTTCTGTTTGTTTGTTTGTATGTAAACAGCTATTCCATCACACATGAAGTGTGGAGGTGGCAGCATTGTGCTTTGGCAATGCTTCTGTTTGTTTGTTTGTATGTAAACAATTATTCCATCAGACACATGAAGTGTGGAGGTGGCAGCATTGTGCTTTGGCAATGCTTCTGTTTGTTTGTTTGTATGTAAACAATTATTCCATCAGACACATGAAGTGTGGAGGTGGCAGCGTTGTGCTTTGGCAATGCTTCTGTTTGTTTGTTTGTTTGTAAACAATTATTCCATTACACACATGAAGTGTGGAGGTGGCAGCGTTGTGCTTTGGCAACGCTTCTGTTTGTTTGTTTGTTTGTAAACAATTATTCCATTACACACATGAAGTGTGGAGGTGGCAGCGTTGTGCTTTGGCAATGCTTCTGTTTGTTTGTTTGTTTGTAAACAATTATTCCATTACACACATGAAGTGTGGAGGTGGCAGCGTTGTGCTTTGGCAACGCTTCTGTTTGTTTGTTTGTAAACAGCTATTACATCACACACATGAAGTCTGGAGGTGGCAGCGTTGTGCTTTGGCAATGCTTCTGTTTGTTTGTTTGTTTGTAAACAATTATTCCATCACACACATGAAGTCTGGAGGTGGCAGCATTGTGCTTTGGCAATGCTTCTGTTTGTTTGTTTGTTTGTAAACAGCTATTCCATCACACATGAAGTGTGGAGGTGGCAGCATTGTGCTTTGGCAATGCTTCTGTTTGTTTGTTTGTAAACAATTATTCCATCACACACATGAAGTGTGGAGGTGGCAGCGTTGTGCTTTGGCAATGCTTCTGTTTGTTTGTTTGTAAACAGCTATTCCATCACACACATGAAGTCTGGAGGTGGCAGCGTTGTGCTTTGGCAATGCTTCTGTTTGTTTGTAAACAATTATTCCATCACACAAATGAAGTGTGGAGGTGGCAGCGTTGTGCTTTGGCAATGCTTCTGTTAGTTTGTTTGTAAACAATTATTCCATCACACACATGAAGTCTGGAGGTGGCAGCGTTGTGCTTTGGCAATGCTTCTGTTTGTTTGTTTGTAAACAGCTATTCCATCACACATGAAGTGTGGAGGTGGCAGCATTGTGCTTTAGCAATGCTTCTGTTTGTTTGTTTGTTTGTTTGTAAACAATTATTCCATCACACACGAAGTCTGGAGGTGGCAGCGTTGTGCTTTGGCAATACTTCTGTTTGTTTGTTTGTTTGTTTGTAAACAATTATTCCATCACACACATGAAGTGTGGAGGTGGCAGCGTTGTGCTTTGGCAATGCTTCTGTTTGTTTGTTTGTAAACAATTATTCCATCACACACATGAAGTCTGGAGGTGGCAGCATTGTGCTTTGGCAATGCTTCTGTTTGTTTGTTTGTTTGTTTGTAAACAGCTATTCCATCACACAAATGAAGTGTGGAGGTGGCAGCATTGTGCTTTGGCAATGCTTCTGTTTGTTTGTTTGTTTGTAAACAGCTATTCCATCACACATGAAGTGTGGAGGTGGCAGCATTGTGCTTTGGCAATGCTTCTGTTTGTTTGTTTGTAAACAATTATTCCATCACACACATGAAGTCTGGAGGTGGCAGCGTTGTGCTTTGGCAATGCTTCTGTTTGTTTGTTTGTAAACAGCTATTCCATCACACATGAAGTGTGGAGGTGGCAGCATTGTGCTTTAGCAATGCTTCTGTTTGTTTGTTTGTTTGTTTGTAAACAATTATTCCATCACACACGAAGTCTGGAGGTGGCAGCGTTGTGCTTTGGCAATACTTCTGTTTGTTTGTTTGTTTGTTTGTAAACAATTATTCCATCACACACATGAAGTGTGGAGGTGGCAGCGTTGTGCTTTGGCAATGCTTCTGTTTGTTTGTTTGTAAACAATTATTCCATCACACACATGAAGTCTGGAGGTGGCAGCATTGTGCTTTGGCAATGCTTCTGTTTGTTTGTTTGTTTGTTTGTAAACAGCTATTCCATCACACAAATGAAGTGTGGAGGTGGCAGCATTGTGCTTTGGCAATGCTTCTGTTTGTTTGTTTGTAAACAATTATTCCATCACACACATGAAGTGTGGAGGTGGCAGCGTTGTGCTTTGGCAATGCTTCTGTTTGTTTGTTTGTAAACAATTATTCCATCACACACATGAAGTCTGGAGGTGGCAGCATTGTGCTTTGGCAATGCTTCTGTTTGTTTGTTTGTAAACAGCTATTCCATCACACACATGAAGTCTGGAGGTGGCAGCGTTGTGCTTTGGCAATGCTTCTGTTTGTAAACAATTATTCCATCACACAAATGAAGTGTGGAGGTGGCAGCGTTGTGCTTTGGCAATGCTTCTGTTTGTTTGTAAACAATTATTCCATCACACACATGAAGTCTGGAGGTGGCAGCATTGTGCTTTGGCAATGCTTCTGTTTGTTTGTTTGTTTGTAAACAGCTATTCCATCACACATGAAGTGTGGAGGTGGCAGCATTGTGCTTTGGCAATGCTTCTGTTTGTTTGTTTGTAAACAATTATTCCATCACACACATGAAGTCTGGAGGTGGCAGCGTTGTGCTTTGGCAATGCTTCTGTTTGTTTGTAAACAATTATTCCATCACACACATGAAGTCTGGAGGTGGCAGCATTGTGCTTTGGCAATGCTTCTGTTTGTTTGTTTGTTTGTAAACAGCTATTCCATCACACATGAAGTGTGGAGGTGGCAGCATTGTGCTTTGGCAATGCTTCTGTTTGTTTGTTTGTAAACAATTATTCCATCACACACATGAAGTCTGGAGGTGGCAGCGTTGTGCTTTGGCAATGCTTCTGTTTGTTTGTTTGTAAACAGCTATTCCATCACACATGAAGTGTGGAGGTGGCAGCATTGTGCTTTGGCAATGCTTCTGTTTGTTTGTTTGTAAACAATTATTCCATCACACACATGAAGTCTGGAGGTGGCAGCATTGTGCTTTGGCAATGCTTCTGTTTGTTTGTTTGTAAACAATTATTCCATCACACACATGAAGTCTGGAGGTGGCAGCATTGTGCTTTGGCAATCTTCTGTTTGTTTGTTTGTAAACAGCTATTCCATCACACATGAAGTGTGGAGGTGGCAGCATTGTGCTTTGGCAATCTTCTGTTTGTTTGTTTGTAAACAATTATTCCATCACACATGAAGTGTGGAGGTGGCAGCATTGTGCTTTGGCAATGCTTCTGTTTGTTTGTTTGTAAACAATTATTCCATCAGACACATGAAGTGTGGAGGTGGCAGCATTGTGCTTTGGCAATCTTCTGTTTGTTTGTTTGTAAACAATTATTCCATCACACATGAAGTGTGGAGGTGGCAGCATTGTGCTTTGGCAATGCTTCTGTTTGTTTGTTTGTATGTAAACAATTATTCCATCAGACACATGAAGTGTGGAGGTGGCAGCATTGTGCTTTGGCAATGCTTCTGTTTGTTTGTTTGTATGTAAACAATTATTCCATCAGACACATGAAGTGTGGAGGTGGCAGCATTGTGCTTTGGCAATCTTCTGTTTGTTTGTTTGTAAACAATTATTCCATCACACACATGAAGTCTGGAGGTGGCAGCATTGTGCATTGGCAATGCTTCTGTTTGTTTGTTTGTAAACAGCTATTCCATCACACAAATGAAGTGTGGAGGTGGCAGCGTTGTGCTTTGGCAATGCTTCTGTTTGTTTGTTTGTAAACAGCTATTCCATCACACACATGAAGTCTGGAGGTGGCAGCGTTGTGCTTTGGCAATGCTTCTGTTTGTTTGTTTGTTTGTAAACAATTATTCCATTACACACATGAAGTGTGGAGGTGGCAGCGTTGTGCTTTGGCAACGCTTCTGTTTGTTTGTTTGTAAACAGCTATTACATCACACACATGAAGTCTGGAGGTGGCAGCGTTGTGCTTTGGCAATGCTTCTGTTTGTTTGTTTGTTTGTTTGTAAACAATTATTCCATCACACACATGAAGTCTGGAGGTGGCAGCGTTGTGCTTTGGCAATGCTTCCATTTGTTTGTAAACAGCTATTCCATCACACATGAAGTGTGGAGGTGGCAGCGTTGTGCTTTGGCAATGCTTCTGTTTGTTTGTTTGTTTGTAAACAGCTATTCCATCACACAAATGAAGTCTGGAGGTGGCAGCGTTGTGCTTTGGCAATGCTTCTGTTTGTTTGTTTGTAAACAATTATTCCATCACACACATGAAGTCTGGAGGTGGCAGCGTTGTGCTTTGGCAATGCTTCTGTTTGTCTGTTTGTTTGTTTGTTTGTAAACAGCTATTCCATCACACAAATGAAGTCTGGAGGTGGCAGCGTTGTGCTTTGGCAATGCTTCTGTTTGTTTGTTTGTAAACAATTATTCCATCACACACATGAAGTCTGGAGGTGGCAGCATTGTGCTTTGGCAATGCTTCTGTTTGTTTGTAAACAGCTATTCCATCACACAAATGAAGTCTGGAGGTGGCAGCGTTGTGCTTTGGCAATGCTTCTGTTTGTTTGTTTGTAAACAATTATTCCATCACACACATGAAGTGTGGAGGTGGCAGCGTTGTGCTTTGGCAATGCTTCTGTTTGTTTGTTTGTTTGTAAACAATTATTCCATTACACACATGAAGTGTGGAGGTGGCAGCGTTGTGCTTTGGCAACGCTTCTGTTTGTTTGTAAATAGCTATTCCATCACACAAATGAAGTGTGGAGGTGGCAGCGTTGTGCTTTGGCAATGCTTCTGTTTGTCTGTTTGTTTGTTTGTTTGTAAACAATTATTCCATCACACACATGAAGTGTGGAGGTGGCAGCATTGTGCTTTGGCAATGCTTCTGTTTGTTTGTTTGTAAACAATTATTCCATCACACACATGAAGTCTGGAGGTGGCAGCATTGTGCTTTGGCAATGCTTCTGTTTGTTTGTTTGTAAACAATTATTCCATCACACACATGAAGTCTGGAGGTGGCAGCATTGTGCTTTGGCAATGCTTCTGTTTGTTTGTTTGTAAACAGCTATTCCATCACACACATGAAGTGTGGAGGTGGCAGCGTTGTGCTTTGGCAATGCTTCTGTTTGTTTGTAAACAATTATTCCATCACACACATGAAGTGTGGAGGTGGCAGCGTTGTGCTTTGGCAATGCTTCTGTTTGTTTGTAAACAATTATTCCATCACACACATGAAGTCTGGAGGTGGCAGCGTTGTGCTTTGGCAATGCTTCTGTTTGTTTGTTTGTAAACAATTATTCCATCACACACATGAAGTGTGGAGGTGGCAGCGTTGTGCTTTGGCAATGCTTCTGTTTGTTTGTTTGTTTGTAAACAATTATTCGATCACACAAATGAAGTGTGGAGGTGGCAGCGTTGTGCTTTGGCAATGCTTCTGTTTGTTTGTTTGTAAACAATTATTCCATCACACACATGAAGTCTGGAGGTGGCAGCGTTGTGCTTTGGCAATGCTTCTGTTTGTTTGTTTGTTTGTAAACAATTATTCCATCACACAAATGAAGTGTGGAGGTAGCAGCGTTGTGCTTTGGCAATGCTTCTGTTTGTTTGTTTGTAAACAATTATTCCATCACACACATGAAGTGTGGAGGTGGCAGCATTGTGCTTTGGCAATGCTTCTGTTTGTTTGTTTGTAAACAATTATTCCATCACACACATGAAGTGTGGAGGTGGCAGCGTTGTGTTTTGGCAATGCTTCTGTTTGTTTGTTTGTAAACAATTATTCCATCACACACATGAAGTGTGGAGGTGGCAGCGTTGTGCTTTGGCAATGTTTCTGTTTGTTTGTTTGTAAACAATTATTCCATCACACACATGAAGTGTGGAGGTGGCAGCGTTGTGCTTTGGCAATGCTTCTGTTTGTAAACAATTATTCCATCACACACATGAAGTGTGGAGGTGGCAGCGTTGTGCTTTGGCAATGCTTCTGTTTGTAAACAATTATTCCATCACACACATGAAGTGTGGAGGTGGCAGCGTTGTGCTTTGGCAATGCTTCTGTTTGTAAACAATTATTCCATCACACACATGAAGTGTGGAGGTGGCAGCGTTGTGCTTTGGCAATGCTTCTGTTTGTTTTTTTTTTTTTTTGTAAACAGTTATTCCATCACACACATGGGGCCTGTACTACGAAGCGGGGTTACTGGCTTATCAGGGTAACTTCAGGAGTAAGTTGATGACGTGTGGAGTAACTTCCCAGTTAACCCGTACTACGAAAGGTGGATAGGTTTTGATCATGGTATGCTGCCATGGCAGTTTACGCTGCGTGCCAAACCTGCTCCGAGCAGGTTATGTTCTAGGTTAGCTTGAGGTTTTCGCTTAACCACTCCCTTTATAAGTACCGCCCATCCACCTTCAATCACTCCGAAGACAATGCCGGCCTACCTGGATGATCCGTTTGATATTGGGGCACAAATTGTGAGGGGCTCTCTTCGCAGGGCGAGGGTTTTTAAAGACCGCCAGAATCCGCTGATATACCCAAACGATATTCTCCATGAAAGATATAGATTCTCAGCCGAGAGAATTCGTTATCTTTGTCAGCTGATCAGGCCAGACATCTGTAACATCACCCATCGTAGCAATGCCCTGATGATCAAGCAGATAATGTGCCTTGCGCTTAGATATTTTGCCAGTGGAAAATTTATGTATTCCATCGGTGATGCTGAAGAGCAAGAATACTGTATGTCGTATGATTCGCAAGGTAGTACTTGCTCTATCTAAACTGTTGGATGCATTTGTTGTTTTCCCTAGCCATTTATCCGCAATGCAAATCAAAGAAGGGTTTTATGCAATCACGGGTAATTACTAATATCAAAATAGGTCTAATGCATGTCCATTAATTAGGCGAAGTGGGGCTTATAACAATAACAATTTCTCCTAGGTTTCCCAAGAGTAATAGGAGCCATTGATTGCACGCAAATCCCAATCAGTGTACCCCTGGGAGAGCACGAGGGCGATTATGTCAATCGCAAATCTTTTCACAGTATCAATGTGCAGGTATAGCCGTTCTATTCAGCCTATTTCATATACCCATTATCGTGTTGTCCACTCTAAGCTCACCTTCTTTTCACTTATTTCAGCCACATAAGGGTTGCTTTGGTTAATTTTTCTAAATATTCTAATATACAATTACTATAATTACATATTTCACATTCTTTTTCTCCCCACATGGGGCTGTCCTGTTGGATAACCTTCATGCCAAAGTGATATATATGTAACTATGTTAACAGAATGACCATTAATGGCTTTAAATCCTTAGATAGGTAGCCTATTTAGGAAACCTTAAATTAACCTAACATCTATTAGTAGGCCTATCCCCATTTCTGAATCGTGTTGCATCTGGGCGTAATTAATGAAAGAAGGTCATTATTGTACACATATCAGACATTCCACAGGGTAATCATCTGTAACAGATTTGGAGAACAATTGAATTGTACTTACGCATTTACCCATTCAGCAATACGTTGCCAACAAGCCTGTCTTGCTTTATTGGCAGACGATGTGTTCGATGTCCCCTTAACGTTAATTTAAATTCCTCGTAGCTCCGCATAATAATCGTGCATTCTTCTTCGGTAAAGTAAGGTGACCGCGCCATCATTGAAAAATGGTGACGTGTGCTGCAACCTGCCCCTTTTATGTGAATGCGCACAAACTCCAATTAGGTTAACACAGGTTCAACAAATCAACATCTTAATCAGCGTCGTAGTACCGATTAACACCACTTGGGAACACCAGGTTTTGTCAACCCCGGTTTGAGAAGTTAACCCTGGGTTACATCTGAGTAAGTTAACCCCGCTTCGTAGTACAGGCCCTTGAAGTCTGGAGGTGGCAGCATTGTGCTTTGGCAATGCTTGTGTTTGTTTGTTTGTTTGTTTGTAAACAGTTATTCCATCACACACATGAAGTGTGGAGGTGTCCGCATTGTGCATTGGTGATGCTTGTGTTTGTAAACAGTTATTCCATCAATCAATCAATCAATCAATTTTATTTATATAGCGCCAAATCACAACAAACAGTTGCCCCAAGGCGCTTTATATTGTAAGGCAAGGCCATACAATAATTACGTAAAAACCCCAACGGTCAAAACGACCCCCTGTGAGCAAGCACTTGGCGACAGTGGGAAGGAAAAACTCCCTTTTAACAGGAAGAAACCTCCAGCAGAACCAGGCTCAGGGAGGGGCAGTCTTCTGCTGGGACTGGTTGGGGCTGAGGGGAGAGAATCAAGAAAAAGACATGCTGTGGAAGACAGCAGAGATCAATCACTAATGATTAAATGCAGAGTGGTGCATACAGAGCAAAAAGAGAAAGAAACACTCAGTGCATCATGGGAACCCCCCAGCAGTCTAAGTCTATAGCAGCATAACTAAGGGATGGTTCAGGGTCACCTGATCCAGCCCTAACTATAAGCTTTAGCAAAAAGGAAAGTTTTAAGCCTAATCTTAAAAGTAGAGAGGGTGTCTGTCTCCCTGATCTGAATTGGGAGCTGGTTCCACACGAGAGGAGCCTGAAAGCTGAAGGCTCTGCCTCCCATTCTACTCTTACAAACCCTAGGAACTACAAGTAAGCCTGCAGTCTGAGAGCGAAGCGCTCTACTGGGGTGATATGGTACTATGAAGTCCCTAAGATAAGATGGGACCTGATTATTCAAAACCTTATAAGTAAGAAGAAGAATTTTAAATTCTATTCTAGAATTAACAGGAAGCCAATGAAGAGAGGCCAATATGGGTGAGATATGCTCTCTCCTTATAGTCCCCGTTAGTACTCTAGCTGCAGCATTTTGAATTAACTGAAGGCTTTTCAGGGAACTTTTAGGACAACCTGATAATAATGAATTACAATAGTCCAGCCTAGAGGAAATACATGCATGAATTAGTTTTTCAGCATTACTCTGAGACAAGACCTTTCTAATTTTAGAGATATTGCGTAAATGCAAAAAAGCAGTCCTACATATTTGTTTAATATGCGCTTTGAATGACATATCCTGATCAAAAATGATTCCAAGATTTCTCACAGTATTACTAGAGGTCAGGGTAATGCCATCCAGAGTAAGGATCTGGTTAGACACCATGTTTCTAAGATTTGTGGGGCCAAGTACAATAACTTCAGTTTTATCTGAGTTTAAAAGCAAGAAATTAGAGGTCATCCATGTCTTTATGTATGTAAGACAATCCTGCAGTTTAGCTAATTGGTGCGTGTCCTCTGGCTTCATGGATAGATAAAGCTGGGTATCATCTGCGTAACAATGAAAATTTAAGCAATGCCGTCTAATAATACTGCTTAAGGGAAGCATGTATTAAGTGAATAAAATTGGTCCTAGCACAGAACCTTGTGGAACTCCATAATTAACCTTAGTCTGTGAAGAAGATTCCCCATTTACATGAACAAATTGTAATCTATTAGATAAATATGATTCAAACCACCGCAGCGCAGTGCCTTTAATACCTATGGCATGCTCTAATCTCTGTAATAAAATTTTATGGTCAACAGTATCAAAAGCAGCATTGAGGTGTAACAGAACAAGCACAGAGATGAGTCCACTGTCTGAGGCCATAAGAAGATCATTTGTAACCTTCACTAATGCTGTTTCTGTACTATGATGAATTCTAAAACCTGACTGAAACTCTTCAAATAGACCATTCCTCTGCAGATGATCAGTTAGCTGTTTTACAACTACCCTTTCAAGAATTTTTGAGAGAAAAGGAAGGTTGGAGATTGGCCTATAATTAGCTAAGATAGTTGGGTCAAGTGATGGCTTTTTAAGTAATGGTTTAATTACTGCCACCTTAAACGCCTGTGGTACATAACCAACTAATAAAGATAGATTGATCATATTTAAGATCGAAGCATTAAATAATGGTAGGACTTCCTTGAGCAGCCTGGTAGGAATGGGGTCTAATAGACATGTTGATGGTTTGGATGAAGTAACTAATGAAAATAACTCAGACAGAACAATCTGAGAGAAAGAGTCTAACCAAATACCGGCATCACTGAAAGCAGCCAAAGATAACGATACGTCTTTGGGATGGTTATGAGTAATTTTTTCTCTAATACTTAAAATTTTATTAGCAAAGAAAGTCATGAAGTCATTACTAGTTATAGTTAAAGGAATACTCGGCTCAATAGAGCTCTGACTCTTTGTCAGCCTGGCTACAGTGCTGAAAAGAAACCTGGGGTTGTTCTTATTTTCTTCAATTAGTGATGAGTAGTAAGATGTCCTAGCTTTACAGAGGGCTTTTTTATAGAGCAACAGACTCTTTTTCCAGGCTAAGTGAAGATCTTCTAAATTAGTGAGACGCCATTTCCTCTCCAACTTACGGGTTATCTGCTTTAAGCTGCGAGTTTGTGAGTTATACCACGGAGTCAGGCGCTTCTGATTTAAAGCTATTGACGAGATACTCTATCTCACTTACAGAGTTTAGGTAGCTACTCTGCACTGTGTTGGTATATGGCATTAGAGAACATAAAGAAGGAATCATATCCTTAAACCTTGTTACAGCGCTTTCTGAAAGACTTCTAGTGTAATGAAACTTATTCCCCGCTGCTGGGTAGTCTATCAGAGTAAATGTAAATGTTATTAAGAAATGATCAGACAGAAGGAAGTTTTCAGGGAATACTGTTAAGTCTTCAATTTCCATACCATAAGTCAGAACAAGATCTAAGATATGATTAAAGTGGTGGGTGGACTCATTTACATTTTGAGCAAAGCCAATTGAGTCTAATAATAGATTAAATGCAGTGTTGAGGCTGTCATTCTCAGCATCTGTGTGGATGTTAAAATCGCCCACTATAATTATCTTATCTGAGCTAAGCACTAAGTCAGACAAAAGGTCTGAAAATTCACAGAGAAGCTCACAGTAACGACCAGGTGGACGATAGATAATAACTTCACACACATTAAGTCCGGAGGTGGCAGCATTGTGCTTTGGCAATGCTTGTGTTTGTTTGTTTGTTTGACTGTAAACAGTTATTCCATCACACACATGAAGTCTGGAGGTGGCAGCATTGTGCTTTGGCAATGCTTGCGTTTGTTTGTTTGTTTGTTTGTAAACAGTTATTCCATCACACACATCAAGTGTGGAGGTGGCAGCAGGGCTTCTGCGATGCTTCTGTTTGTTTGTAAACAGTTATTCCATCACACGTGAAGTGTGGAGGTGGCAGCACTGTGGTTTGGTGATGCTTCTGTTTGTTTGTTTGTTTGTAAACAGTTATTCTGTCACACACATGGCAGCGCCAGCAGATTGGCCCTGCTCACCACGCTTTGATCTCTAAAAACGTGTGCAGAGCGTGGCTGTGTGTTTTGTCTGTGTGCTGTACATTCAGTGAGCATGTGGATGCTCCGTTCCACAGGTTCAATATCTGGATCCCAAAAAATAACAAACCGGCAGCAGCGCCTAGAATCACTTTCCATACACAGGCTGCTAATTAACGACACAGGTCGGGGGGAGGGGGGTCTGGGACACAACTTCTGTTGCAGAGTACCAGGTCCAGATGGGATAAGAACTCTTCCAAACTATTTCACAGACCATTTTGGAGATGAGAGACAAAAAAACAGGAGCATTCATCTTTTCCACCAGATTGAAGCCGCGGCTCTGCCAGCGCTAACCTCTGGATGGAAAGTCAAAGCAGTGCACACTGGGAAACCACACGGGACACGTCTTGGACTTTCCTCTCGACCTCGTCTTATGCAAACAGTTTTTATTCATTCCATGAAGTAACACAGTGTCCTACATCAGCAACAGCGACCTCTCGTGGCCACCACGACCCTGCAGCTCACAACAAGGCTTCACAAGCAGGTGGACCAGGTCTGTCTGTCCTCACTGTCCTCACACAGCTCTGAGTCCTCTGGTCCTCACTTCCAAACATGTCAGAGCCAAATGTGCAGGAGGTTCTACCAGAGTTCCTCAGAAGCCTTGTTTTTCCTTTATCCTGTTTTTCCTGCTGATCTCAGAAGAGTTTCAACATTATAAAAGACACACACCTGAAGCAACAAGCACACAAAGTACAGTCACAAACACATCACCAATTATCCAGCGAGCCCCAGTCTGTCCGATCGGACCCAGCAGGATTCACACCAGGTTTTCCTCACCATCTCAGATACCAATCCATGAACCTGATTCATCATTCCATATGTGAAGCACACAAGATCCGTTTTAAACCTTAAACAGCTCATGAAGCATGATAATTATCACTAGGATTTCCAGAATGTTTTTAAAACTTTAGACCTCAGCAATTTTTAGAAGAACTTGACCCTTTTATTTCCTGCTCACTATGTATTTTTTATGTTAATTTACTGTCTTAATGTATTTATAAATTGTTTAGGTTCTTATTATCATTATTATTATAATAACTTCTATTGTGTCATTTGATTTTTAAATGGACCGCAATGGAAATAAGTGTTTTCACTTTCTTGCGTCATCCATGTATTTTTACCATATTTACAATTATATTATGTACTTACATTGAACTTATTAAATAAAATGCTTTTAATATAAAGATGATTTACCGCCCCTGCTGGAATGGCATGTGAGTCCAGAATGTAGTTAGCAATGGCCACTGTTTAGTGCTGTTAGCTAATATCCATACCTTCTCCAAAAATATTAGTCCTATCAACATTCTGTTTTGGCAGCGATCATCCTCGACCCAAAATACATAAGCATACCAAACAGCAAATGTCAGCTCTGCCCAGTTTCTCTGTGATGGACGTTACACACACACGCACGAAGACCTTCATTTCTTTCAGCTTCTGCTGCAAGTAGGTGCTTCTATTTTTAGACATGATGGTGGCAGAAGACACCAAATGCAATACACATTTCATTTGTGGTACCAACAACATGACACTTAACAAAACTGACTAAACCAACCGAACTACAAAAATACAATAAATCAATAACACTAACTTTTAAGCCAGGGGTGCCAAAGTTCGATCCTCGAGATCTACCTTCCTGACACTCTTAGTTGCCTCCCTGCTCCAACACACCTGAATCCAATGAAAGACTCATCAAAAGCCTGCTAACGAGTCTTTCATTGGATTCAGGTGTGTTGGAACAGGGAGACAACTGAGAGTGTCAAGAAGGTAGATCTGGAGGACCAAACTTGGGCACCCCTGTTTTAAACTAACATGAACCACAATAACATTTAAAACCCCAAAATCCCACAGTGCATTGCAGCACAAAGGCCATTGTTTACTGGTTAGCTAAAATTGCTAATTTCTCCAAAAATCTTTGTCTCATCAACTTTCAGTTTCCACAGCACTCATCCTTGACCCAAAATACATAATCATGCCAAACAGCAAATGTCAGCTCTCACCAGTTTCTGTGTGATCGAAGTCATACTCATGCACGCACACACCCATGCATGCACACATACAGAGGCCACCCAGCTATTATAATATAGACTGTAATGCAGAAAGACACCTCACGGGTGCTGCCCCCTACTGGATGGGAGGATCCAACAACACACTAAAAGCACACGTGACCTTCTCTCTGTCTGGACCAGCATTGCACAAACCTCCCGAGGAGTCTATATGATGTCACTACATGCACCACCACACTTTAATATTATACTGTAATGCAGAAAGACACCTCACAGGTGCTGCCCCCTACTGGCACCACAAGGGTCACAACAAACCGCAGAGTGGAGGGCGTGACCCTTCACCGTTTGATTGTAAACAGCAGCACACTGCAAAGCGACATACGGAATGCCACCGATTTACAAAGTGGTTTACAAAGTTTTGCAAGGACGGATTTTTTTTTTAACATTGCTTTGTTTAAAATGCTTTTAAACTCATCATATGACTTTGGGATCCAGCTCAAAGACGTCCAATGACATTCTGTCCCAAAATGATCCATTCAAGAAAATATATTTTTTAATCAGTGAGTATGATTCCTTAATTTTCATTTCACTGAGATAAATTTCTGTCATGCTTTCTTGATTGCTGAGTGACTGGTTTCCGCTAGTTTCCATGGTTCGGGGACTTCTTGCCCAATTAAATCGTGGCGGATGTTGCCACACTTTCGATCCATTGTGTGGAATCAGGTGTCAAACTTTTTAAGGACCGGAACCACCGCCTGCCAGATCCATGCAGCACATGCAATTTGCAGTGAGTCTGTTTAGTTAGTACTAATTAGTACTAGTTAGTACTGTGCGTGTAAGTGCATGTGCAGAATTAGTCCTGGAAGGCCGCACGGATCTGGTACAGACAGCTCTACTTATTGGACCCATCTCGAAGCTCCAAACTCATCTCTGTCTGGCTCTCGAGCGCCACCATGCTGTCAGCGTGGTGGAACTGCAGTTGAAACCTCCTAAAGGTCCGAAAATGAATTTTGATGAAAATGTTCCAACTGAAGCGTGTCAGAGTCGAACTCTCACGGAAAACGAAGTGTCCGAAGCACTGGGGGACAAAACGTGAACAGTGACGGACAACTGACGTCACGGTGCTCTGTCTGTGCGCGTGCGGCTCTTACCTTCTCACGTGAGGTGAGGGATCGAGTCCGGCCAACGCGCGGACAGCGGCTACACGGCACTGAAGCTTTCCACAACACCTGTGGCTGTCCGCGGACACATCACAGCCCGGAGAACCGCACACAGCCGGTCCTCAGCACGTTCTGGGTCCGTGCACCGGTCTCGGTCCTCGGCAGGTTCTGGGTTCGTGCACCGGTCTCGGTCCTCAGCAGATCCTCGGTCCGCGCACTGCTGTCAGTGAGCAAATACAAACACACGCTTCGTGCACGCAGCAGCGCCGCCTCTATTTACAACAGCTGAGCCACGGACACGCCCACCTCGTGCGCGCCTGTTTTAGCTCCTTCGGTGGAGGGGAGGAGGGACACAGACCGTATTATCCGAGTTTGAGTCCGTGGAATGTTTTTATTTGTCTTAATCTATTTCTTTTTCATTACTTAATTCAATACAGCTAAATCAAATAAATAAATAATAGTCGGTCAGTGAACATGTCAGTCAGTCATTCTGTCCACGATTCAGTCAGTCAGTGAGTATATCAGTCAGTCATTCAGTCAGTGAATCAGACATTGAGTCAGTGAATCAGTCAATCATGGAACATGTCATCCAATCATTTAGGCAGTGAACTAGTCAGTCATTGAGTCAGTGAATCAGACAGTCAGTCAGTCATTGAAATGGTCAGTGAACATGTACGTCATTCAGTCAGTCAGTGAAACACTCAGTCTCAGCAAGCCAGTGAATAATTCAGTCAGCGAAAAACACAGTCAGGGAACAAGTCATTTGGTCAATCAGTGGATCACTCAAGTAAGTCACTGTATCACTCGGCCAGTGAACACAACAGTCAGTAAATCAGTCAGTCATTGCATTACTCAGTCAATCAAAGTCAGCGACATTGAATCAGTCAGAGTTGAGTACTGAATGTGAGGAAGACTGAGGGAGTCATGCAGTCAGATCTGTGTGTTGTGGATGATTGTTGCAAGAGTAATGTCATTCCAAAACAAATTGAGACCACGTGGAGAGTAGCCAGCACACAAGACGGATTCTGAGGCAGAAGGAGAAAAACCATTCACTGAGGAATCACAAGTTGAGACTTACAGGGTGCAGTTCCACACCCGTAAACTGACAAACTGGGAATGAGTGGTGTGAAGGCCAGTGTTCATATACTACACACGAGTGGTGCTGGTCCTGCAGGAATTCCATGAAGATGAAATACACTCAACAAAAATATAAACGCAACACTTTTGATTTTGCTCCCATTTTGTATGAGATGAACTCAAAGATCTAAAACTTTTTCCACATACACAATATCACCATTTCCCTCAAATATTGTTCACAAACCAGTCTAAATCTGTGATAGTGAGCACTTCTCCTTTGCTGAGATAATCCATCCCACCTCACAGGTGTGCCATATCAAGATGCTGATTAGACACCATGATTTGACTGCCCACAATAAAAGGCCACTCTGAAAGGTGTAGTTTTATCACACAGCACAATGCCACAGATGTCGCAAGAATTGAGGGAGCGTGCAATTGGCATGCTGACAGCAGGAATGTCAACCAGAGCTGTTGCTCGTGTATTGAATGTTCATTTCTCTACCATAAGCCGTCTCCAAAGGCGTTTCAGAGAATTTGGCAGTACATCCAACCAGCCTCACAACCGCAGACCACGTGTAACCACACCAGCCCAGGACCTCCACATCCAGCATGTTCACCTCCATGATCGTCTGAGACCAGCCACTCGGACAGCTGCTGAAACAATCAGTTTGCATAACCAAAGAATTTCTGCACAAACTGTCAGAAACCATCTCAGGGAAGCTCATCTGCATGCTCGTCGTCCTCATCGGGGTCTCGACCTGACTCCAGTTCGTCGTCGTAACCGACTTGAGTGGGCAAATGCTCACATTCACTGGCGTTTGGCACATTGGAGAGATTTCTCTTCACGGATGAATCCTGGTTCACACTGTCCAGGGCAGATGGCAGACAGCGTGTGTGGCGTCGTGTGGGTGAGCGGTTTTCTGATGTCAATGTTGTGGATCGAGTGGCCCATGGTGGCGGTGGGGTTATGGTATGGGCAGGCGTCTGTTATGGACGAAGAACACAGGTGCATTTTATTGATGGCATTTTGAATGCACAGAGATACCGTGACGAGATCCTGAGGCCCATTGTTGTGTCACATCCAAGAACATCACCTCATGTTGCAGCAGGATAATGCACGGCCCGATTGTTGCAAGGATCTGTACACAATTCTTCGAAGCTAAAAATGTCCCAGTTCTTGCATGGCCGGTATACTCACCGGACATGTCACCCATTGAGCATGTTTGGGATGCTCTGGACCGGCGTATACGACAGCGTGTACCAGTTCCTGCCAATATCCAGCAACTTCGCACAGCCATTAAAGAGGAGTGGACCAACATTCCACAGGCCACAATTGACAACCTAATCAACTCTATGCGAAGGACATGTGTTGCACTGCATGAGGCAAATGGTGGTCACACCAGATACTGACTGGTATCCCCCCCCAATAAAACAAAACTGCACCTTTCAGAGTGGCCTTTTAACATGGACAGTCTAAAGCACACCTGTGCACTAATCATGGTGTCTAATCAGCATCTTGGTATGGCACACCTGTGAGGTGGGATGGATTATGTCAGCAAAGGAGAAGTGCTCACTATCACAGATTTAGACTGGTTTGTGAACAATATTTGAGGGAAATGGTGATATTGTGTATGTGGAAAAGGTTTTAGATCTTTGAGTTCATCTCATACAAAATGGGAGCAAAACCAAAAGTGTTGCGTTTATATTTTTGTTGAGTGTATGTCAGACTAGACCACTTACCACCATTTTTTTCAGGAAGCTGTATTTTTGAGTAGAAGTTGGTATTCACTCTTTTTAGATGCCCATAGAGGTGCTCCAGCGCTGCCATCCCAGATGTGGAGGGGGAAAATTACAAAATATATATTTTTTAAAAGTATTATCAGTGTCAGTTTTACTTAATAGTATGTGCCTACATGTAATCTGAACTATTGAAACAACATTTCCATTAACTAAATCTCATTCAACAGTGCATTTCCACTAACAGAACATATCATTTCTCTTCTTGGGCGATCATGCAAAGAGCCCCTTGATGTTCAACAAAATGATCAAATATGTATGGTTGCTAAGGAAAATCTATTGGCACACCAGCCCCACCAAGGTTTTTTCACCAGCCACCACTGCCAAGCTCAAATGTAAAATTTTTAATTTGAAAAACATACATAGAAATGCATCCCTAAATAGGCAAATTTCATAGTATTTCGTGTTTCAGTCAATGCCCTTTGCTCATGTTGTTGTCCAGCAGTTGCAATGTGATCTTTTATTGCTGTCTCAGTTTTGAATATTGTTTAATAATGTTTCCACATATCAAGTTTATCAAGTTTGCATTTGTGCAAAAGCAGCAGGACATGATCAATGTTTGAATGGCAGTACATAAATTATGTGTTCTCTCAGCAACAAACATGCATGTTATGTGGATGTTGGATTTGTCTTTGTTGTGTTTTGGGCTACCTTGCTTCCTTATCTGGTTCTGCCTCTTTTTTCTCTCTCTCTCGCCAGGTGGTGCACTGCAGAGCTGATCAAGCCACCTGTTCCTCATCATCTCACCCGTGTTTAAGCTCCGGATCATCCATTTCACAGTGTCAGAAAGTCAGTTTTCTCCGAGTGGCAACTGGCCCCTCTAACCTGTTAGAGTTTTCAGTGTGTTCCTACGCTATTTTTGGAAGCTCTCATCCTCCCATATCTGTACTTTTGATCCATGCTTCCACAAGCAGTATTTTGGTGCAAGCGCTCCACCACTCCTTGTGTCTGGCATGCAATCATCTGTCTGTGCTTCTCCTCCACAGTCACCTTCTTCAATGGCTCCACAGGCGGCCACCTGGCTCATCTCCATTGGACTTCCCACCTCGCATTCTCTGTGGTTCACTCCAGCCTGGGTCCTGGTTCCAGCGGGCTACAGTTCCATTTCCATAGCTGTCCAACTGGATCTCCAAGCGCTTACATTCATGGATTATCAGAGATTCTTCAGAGACAAATGGGCGGACCGGGATGAACCGGAGGATCTAGATAAACGTATCACTTTAGTTATCAAGATTGACAACCGGTTGAGGGACCGCCGGCGAGAGAAGGGCCGAAGGACTGACTGGGTTACTCCCACTCTGCATTTTCCACAATCTGGACCCGGGCTGTCCTTGCCAAGCTCCACTGAACTCAATATTCCCAGCTCTCCAGCTCCCCCTGATGAGCCTATGCAGCTCGGCAGGACCAAAATGGCACCCAGAGAACGGTGGAGGAGACCGGGGGCTGGGGAGTGCCTTTATTGTGACACAAAGGGACACATAATAAATACCTGCCCGTGTGGCCAAAATTCAGTGCTCGCTCATAGAAACTGGGCTACAAGCGAGTCAAGTCAAATTCACAGGTGTGAATTCCGGTCACACACAAATCCCAGCCACTGTCAGCTTTAAAGAATCCACTCTCACTGTCCCCTTATTGATAATAGGACAGAGGGGGGTTTTATTGATCAGAAATTCATATCTGATGCACATCTTCCTATTTGCTCTCTTCCCTCACCTATTTCAGTGCATGCTTTATAAGGCACGCCCTTAACCTGCTATCACACACCAAACTGAACTGGTAACTTTAATGGTGTCAGGAAATCATCAGGAGATAATTCGGTTTTGTGTTCTTCCATCCACGTCACCCCTGGTTGTAGGCCACCCCTGGTTAGTTAAGCACAACCCCGGACTGATTGGCTGACTGGGGCCATTTCTCAGTGGAGTGAAGCCTGCCACAGTGGGTTGTCTCCAATCCTTGGTGCCATTCAATGCAACTGTCAGGGAGGTGGTCAGAGCACCCCCGAACAGTCCTTAGTCTCCCCAAAGTTTCATGACCTCACTGAGGTTTTCAGGAAAGACCATGCATTGTCATTTCCTCTGCACAGACCCTATGATTGTGTCACTGATTTACTCCCGGGCGCGCAACATTACCATCCAGCCGCCTTTATAACGTCTCGCACCCTGGAGAGAGAATCTCACACACACACACACACACCTTCAACCACTTAGTCCAATTAAGGGTCGCAGGGGGCTGGACCCTATCCCAGCAGTCACAGAGCGTGAGGCGGGGTACACCCTGGACAGGACACCAGGCTGTTGCAAGGCCACATACAGACAAACAAACGCACCACACCTGCACACACATCTAAGGACAATTTAAAGTTTCCAGTTCACCTAATCTCAATTCAATTCAATTTTATTTATATAGCGCCAAATCACAACAAACAGTTGCCCCAAGGCGCTTTATATTGTAAGGCAAGGCCATACAATAATTACGTAAAAACCCCAAAGGTCAAAACGACCCCCTGTGAGCAAGCACTTGGCGACAGTGGGAAGGAAAAACTCCCTTTTAACAGGAAGAAACCTCCAGCAGAACCAGGCTCAGGGAGGGGCAGTCAAAATCTGCGTGCCTTTGGATGTGGGAGGAAGCCAGAGCACCCGGAAAGAAACACACAAACACGGGGGAGAACACGGTGGCCGAGAACATTCAAACTCCACACAGAAAGGCCACAGGTGGGAATCGAACCTATGACCTTCTTGCTGTGAGGCACCAGTGCTGACCACTAAGCCATCGTGCTGCCGTGGAGAGAGAATCAATGGAAACCTATATCCCTGGCGGCTGGGATGATCCAGCTCTCATCATCCCCCTGGGTGCAAGTTTCTTTTTTGTCTGCAAGAAAGATGGCACCCTGTGCCCCTACATTGATTTCCAGGGACTGAGCGCTATCACGGTCCGCAGTCATTACCAACTGCCACTCCTTGATTCAGTTCTCTGCATGGGGTGACAAAATTCACTAAACTGGATTTGAGGACCACCTACCATCTCAGACGGGTTAAAGAGGGCGACGAGTGGAAGTCCGCTTTCAACACTCTGTTGGACCATTTTCAATACCTGGTCATCTTCAGCCTCACCAACGCGCCCACCACTTTTCAGGCATTAGTAAATGACGTCTTGTCCAATTACCTCAAGCGGTTTGTCTTTGTCTATCTTGACGACATTCTGATCTTCACCCCAGATTCAATTCCATCTGGTTCTCCAGCGGCTGCTGGAGAATCTGCTGTTTGTGAAGGCAGGAAAATGTAGAATTCAATCAAAGCATAGTTTCATTCCTCAGGTTCTTTATTTCTCCCAACCACATCAAACCAGACCCTGCTAAAATGAAGGCTGTCACCGAGTGGCCTACCCCAACATCCCTTAAGCAGCTCTAACAATTCCTGGATTTTGCAAAGTTCTGCTGTAGGTTCATCCATAATTACAGCCAGGTTGCATCTCCACTCACATCCCTCACTTCCACTAAGGTTCCCTTCTGTTGGACCTCACAGGCCGAGGGTGCTTTCACACATTTAAAACATCTTTTCTCCTCAGCTCCCATGCTCATGCAGCTGGACCCAGACCGTCAGTTCATTGTGGAGGTGGATGCTTCCAATCTGGGTATCAGGGCCGTGCTCTCCCAGCAGGCTGAGGGCGATGAGCATCACATGGCATCTTTCTCCCCTGGAGCATAACTCTGATGTTGGGAACCAGGAACACCTGGTGGATAATGAGGCCCTGACAGAGAGGAGGCACTGGCTGGAGGGGGCCGCAATCCCGTTCATTGTTTGGACTGATCACCAAAACCTTGAGTACCTTAAGTCCACCAAGAGGCTGAACCCCAGGCAAGCCAGGTGGTCCCTGTTTTTTTTGGGAGACTCAACTTCACTCTCACATACAGACCAGGAAACAACAATGGCAAACCAGATGCTCTGTCCCTTCAGTTCAAAGCTTCAGATCCCCCTTCATGTCATCCAGAAACCATCCTTCCATGGTCCATGGTCACTGGGGTCCTCACCTGGAATGTCGAGAAAGTTATCCAGGAGGTTCTGGAATGCCATCCTGATCCTGGAGGAGGACCTCCTGGGCAGCTATTCTTGTAACCAGAAGCCAGATCTGAAGTGATCCAATTTTGTAATTCATCAGTTAGTCTGCCATCCACATGGCTGAGGGTATTTTAGCATTGCATTATATTTTTGGTTGTTGGTGGGACAAAGCACCGCGTCCTGTGTTTCACACTGAGAAATGCACCAGGAGCAGACAACCTTTGAGGGACTTCTTTAAAAATATTGAGTTTATTGGCATTATTGTGCCTTCCTTTCTTTTTTTTTTTTTTTTTTTTTTGAGACAACGGATACCTGAATGGAACGTTGTGATGAGGGAATTCTTCAGTAAATGCAACGTTTACTGAAGAAACCACAGTAACCCATGAAGTTCCATGATAAGGAATTAAAGTATTTCCTAGATGTCGATTTCCAATACAAGAATCTCAACTGTGATGATGAATACAACTGAAACAACATAACAGGTCAGATTAAGACTTTATATTTACTTAACGTGTGAATGGTTTTAATACGAGTGACGCTCGCTCTTATGGTAGACGAAGGCACAAACTGGAAATGGCATGAAATGATTCAAATCAACCGGCATCAATAGCCTTTTTGCTTAACTATTCCCTTGTTGCAGGCAAGAAACAAGAGTCGTCCTCTGCGCCATTCGCATAGCTCCAAATGTTGCACCACTCTCTGCCGAGTAAAGTTAGAGTCCGGCTGGAATTAATAACTTCACAAGGAATCGCCGTTTTAAATCAAATGACACCTCTTTCGAAATGTTGTAATACAAACAATAAAATAGAATTGACTAAATTGTGTTTTTCCTCCCAGAATGAGACGTCCTGCGTTCTTCATGAATTACATTGATGCTGACGTGCAGCGCAGCCAGCTGAGCTCAGCTCAGAGGCTATGGAGTTACATTCATCCCATTAATCTCTGAAAGGACCTGCTTTTGACAAAAAAAACTACAGATTTTGTTTATTTTTATTTGTGTCCAGAGATCAAGGATCCACCATTTAGATTTTTATTTAAGTCCAGAGATCAAGGATCCAGTGATGAAATTCATATTTATCTACTTTAAGACTCAATAATATGTTGTTGACATAGAAAACCTGTAAAGCCTACTTTTAGTACACATAAAATTAACAAGAGGCATCGATAAGGGTATCAATAAGGAACTGGATTGATAAGCAGAATTGATATCGATAAAATCAATCAATCAATCAATTTTATTTATATAGCGCCAAATCACAACAAACAGTTGCCCCAAGGCGCTTTATATTGTAAGGCAAGGCCATACAATAATTACGTAAAAACCCCAAAGGTCAAAACGACCCCCTGTGAGCAAGCACTTGGCGACAGTGGGAAGGAAAAACTCCCTTTTAACAGGAAGAAACCTCCAGCAGAACTAGGCGCAGGGAGGGGCAGTCTTCTGCTGGGACTGGTTGGGGCTGAGGGAGAGAACCAGGAAAAAGACATGCTGTGGAGGGGAGCAGAGATCAATCACTAATGATTAAATGCAGAGTGGTGCATACAGAGCAAAAAGAGAAAGAAACACTCAGTGCATCATGGGAACCCCCCAGCAGTCTAAGTCTATAGCAGCATAACTAAGGGATGGTTCAGGGTCACCTGATCCAGCCCTAACTATAAGCTTTAGCAAAAAGGAAAGTTTTAAGCCTAATCTTAAAAGTAGAGAGGGTGTCTGTCTCCCTGATCTGAATTGGGAGCTGGTTCCACAGGAGAGGAGCCTGAAAGCTGAAGGCTCTGCCTCCCATTCTACTCTTACAAACCCTAGGAACTACAAGTAAGCCTGCAGTCTGAGAGCGAAGCGCTCTATTGGGGTGATATGGTACTATGAGGTCCCTAAGATAAGATGGGACCTGATTATTCAAAACCTTATAAGTAAGAAGAAGAATTTAAAATTCTATTCTAGAATTAACAGGAAGCCAATGAAGAGAGGCCAATATGGGTGAGATATGCTCTCTCCTTCTAGTCCCCGTCAGTACTCTAGCTGCAGCATTTTGAATTAACTGAAGGCTTTTCAGGGAACTTTTAGGACAACCTGATAATAATGAATTACAATAGTCCAGCCTAGAGGAAATAAATGCACACACAAAATCTTATCAATACCCATCCCTAGACCTAAATGACATGGCAAGATGTTGAAGAGCTTCGCTCATTCATGTCCGTGACATATACATATTATTTTAAACAGGTGAACTGTGTGAATGATCACATGAGGACTGGAGCTTTAGCTGCTGATGAAATCAGTGGACAGCAGTGGGTTAGCACCATTATTTTGATCTGAGGTGGACAGCAACACAGCGCCGTGTCTTTTAAAAATACACAAACACACTTTTTCATTTTAAATATACAATAATTCCATTTCAGGTGATCAGTGTGTTTTTTACTCTGTGTTCTGCTTCTGCTGCCTGTCACAGAACACGCTATGGGTTGCCGCAGAGCCATGTCACTTCCGGTAAATGGCCAATCCGAAGGCGAGAATTCGTACTTCCGCAACTGGCACCCGGGTGAAAACCACCTCAGTCTGCATTGATTGTCTATTGAAATCAGATGGTTTTGTTTTGTCTTTAACTTGCTTCTAACAGCCAGCTGACAGCTCTCGCTGCCTGAAACGATGACATTTATACACCAAGCTGACGTTAAATTGTCTTTACTGACGAGTCTGACCCCTTTGAAAAGTGACCAAATAACATGTATTTGTATTGAGCTTGGCCACCAGAGGCGGTCGGTGTAAAGTCCGCAGCAACCCATTGTCTTCCTCTCCGGTTTTCCTTGTGGCAATATTACAGCGCCACATACAGGTCTGGCATTTTCACTGTCCCAATGTTATTAACCAATTTGGGAATTATATATATATATATATATTGTTGTTGTTCTAATCAGTTCAGGAACATCAGTTTTGGTGTGGAACACAAAACCAGAAATGTTAAAATGCCATTTCTGTTCGGAACAAACCAGTTGGGGAAAAAAAAATTCTGGTTCAAAGCAGCCCAGTCTCACATTTTTTTTCGTGCCTTTTCGTGATGCTTTTTAAAAATTTGATTTTGCCATTTATAATCCTCCCCCTTCTCCGAACTCTAACCACGTGTCTTCCTTCCCTTAAGCGCCCCCCAACACACATTTCATGCCTCCGTCATGAAAAACGCCCCGTTGTCATGACAATATCACAAATCCATAGACTGACTTTTCCTAATGCCATCACAAACTGCCGTGAGCCTGGGTTTTTCAAAGACCTACTTGTAACCCGCTAAACGCCTGTCTTTTTAACCCTATAGAGGGTTAAAGGGAGCAGCTCTCATTTCTAGAAATCTGGCCAATTTTCT
The DNA here is from genome assembly GCF_902500255.1 of Thalassophryne amazonica. Classification (NCBI taxonomy): domain Eukaryota; kingdom Metazoa; phylum Chordata; class Actinopteri; order Batrachoidiformes; family Batrachoididae; genus Thalassophryne; species Thalassophryne amazonica. Next base: position 20,960,493 of record NC_047104.1, read on the forward strand.
TAAATCCTCCAAACCATGACTATCCAGGGTTGGGACCAGGAAGCAGAGTTGTAGTCTTACATACCTCTCTACAGCTTCTCTCCCCCTGCCATCCCCTCATTACCCCATCCCCGTAGAGACGGTGCCTGCTCCCAGACCACCAATAACCAGCAAAAATCTATTTAAGCATAAAAATTCAAAAAGAAAAAATAATATAGCACCTTCAACTGCACCACAGACTAAAACAGCTAAATGTGGTCTATTAAACATTAGGTTTCTCTCTTCTAAGTCCCTGTTAGTAAATGATATAATAATTGATCAACATATTGATTTATTCTGCCTTACAGAAACCTGGTTACAGCAGGATGAATATGTTAGTTTAAATGAGTCAACACCCCTGAGTCACACTAACTGCCAGAACGCTCGTAGCACGGGCCGAGGCGGCGGATTAGCAGCAATCTTCCATTCCAGCTTATTAATTAATCAAAAACCCAGACAGAGCTTTAATTCATTTGAAAGCTTGACTCTTAGTCTTGTCCATCCAAATTGGAAGTCCCAAAAACCAGTTTTATTTGTTATTATCTATCGTCCACCTGGTCGTTACTGTGAGTTTCTCTGTGAATTTTCAGACCTTTTGTCTGACTTAGTGCTTAGCTCAGATAATTATAGTGGGCGATTTTAACATCCACACAGATGCTGAGAATGACAGCCTCAACACTGCATTTAATCTATTATTAGACTCAATTGGCTTTGCTCAAAATGTAAATGAGTCCACCCACCACTTTAATCATATCTTAGATCTTGTTCTGACTTATGGTATGGAAACTGAAGACTTAACAGTATTCCCTGAAAACTCCCTTCTGTCTGATCATTTCTTAATAACATTTACATTTACTCTGATGGACTACCCAGCAGTGGGGAATAAGTTTCATTACACTAGAAGTCTTTCAGAAAGCGCTGTAACTAGGTTTAAGGATATGATTCCTTCTTTATGTTCTCTAATGCCATATACCAACACAGTGCAGAGTAGCTACCTAAACTCTGTAAGTGAGATAGAGTATCTCGTCAATAGTTTTACATCCTCATTGAAGACAACTTTGGATGCTGTAGCTCCTCTGAAAAAGAGAGCTTTAAATCAGAAGTGCCTGACTCCGTGGTATAACTCACAAACTCGCAGCTTAAAGCAGATAACCCATAGGTTGGAGAGGAAATGGCGTCTCACTAATTTAGAAGATCTTCACTTAGCCTGGAAAAAGAGTCTGTTGCTCTATAAAAAGCCCTCCGTAAAGCTAGGACATCCTACTACTCATCAGTAATAGAAGAAAATAAGAACAACCCCAGGTTTCTTTTCAGCACTGTAGCCAGGCTGACAAAGAATCAGAGCTCTATTGAGCCGAGTATTCCTTTAACTTTAACTAGTAATGACTTCATGACTTTCTTTGCTAATAAAATTCTAACTATTAGAGAAAAAATTACTCATAACCATCCCAAAGACGTATCGTTATCTTTGGCTGCTTTCAGTGATGCCGGTATTTGGTTAGACTCTTTCTCTCCCATTGTTCTGAGTTATTTTCATTAGTTACTTCCTCCAAACCATCAACATGTCTATTAGACCCCATTCCTACCAGGCTGCTCAAGGAAGCCCTACCATTAATTAATGCTTCGATCTTAAATATGATCACTCTATCTTTATTAGTTGGCTATGTACCACAGGCTTTTAAGGTGGCAGTAATTAAATCATTACTTAAAAAGCCATCACTTGACCCAGCTATCTTAGCTAATTATAGGCCAATCTCCAACCTTCCTTTTCTCTCAAAAAGTCTTGAAAGGGTAGTTGTAAAACAGCTAACTGATCATCTGCAGAGGAATGGTCTATTTGAAGAGTTTCAGTCAGGTTTTAGTGGTACAGAAACAGCATTAGTGAAGGTTGCAAATGATCTTCTTATGGCCTCAGACAGTGGACTCATCTCTGTGCTTGTTCTGTTAGACCTCTGCTTTTGATACTGTTGACCATAAAATTTTATTACAGAGATTAGAGCATGCCATAGGTATTAAAGGCACTGCGCTGCGGTGGTTTGAATCGTATTTATCTAATAGATTACAATTTGTTCATGTAAATGGGAAATCTTCTTCACAGACTAAGGTTAATTATGGAGTTCCACAAGGTTCTGTGCTAGGACCAATTTTATTCACTTTATACGTTTCCCTTAGGCAGGATTATTAGACGGCATTGCTTAAATTTTCATTGTTACGCAGATGATACCCAGCTTTATCTATCCATGAAGCCAGAGGACACACACCAATTAGCTAAACTGCAGGATTGTCTTACAGACATAAAGACATGGATGACCTCTAATTTCCTGCTTTTAAACTCAGATAAAACTGAAGTTATTGTACTTGGCCCCACAAATCTTAGAAACATGGTGTCTAACCAGATCCTTACTCTGGATGGCATTACCCTGACCTCTAGTAATACTGTGAGAAATCTTGGAGTCATTTTTGATCAGGATATGTCATTCAATGCGCATATTAAACAAATATGTAGGACTGCTTTTTTGCATTTGCGCAATATCTCAAATTAGAAAGGTCTTGTCTCAGAGTGATGTTGAAAAACTAATTCATGCATTTATTTCCTCTAGGCTGGACTATTGTAATTCATTATTATCAGGTTGTCCTAAAAGTTCCCTGAAAAGCCTTCAGTTAATTTAAAATGCTGCAATTGTTTGTTGTGATTTGGTGCTACATAAATAAAATTGATTTGATTTGATTTTCAATCACGTGACTGATATGCTGCAGGACAGGTGCCATCTCCATTCTGGATTACAAGGAGGCTGCCGCGTGATAGACAAATGGAGAGAATGCACGGTTATTACAATGCTTTAAACCCTCGAGATAAAGCTGTTTATCGTGATAGATGTGTAGCAGTTGATTCAGTGATCCGTATCTTATACCAGATAGTGAGTAAATTTAGTGGTGATGTAGCTAACTGGCTGCCAGTGTCATACTGCAATATTGTGAACTTTTTAGTGTTTTCCACTTCGCCATTGTACACCATGGAGGAAGCTGCCGACCAGGTCACGGTGCCGGGCCTGTAATGGTGAGGCTTCTTCATACCGCCGGTAGCTGGAGCACTCTTCTGAGCGGTCTGCATGGATCTGGCCATATTAAAGCTTCCTTCAGATCTGCTGAGCCAGGTCTCTGTCACTTAGAAAGCTGGTAACACTCAGCTGCTTGATGCACAATAACTGCTGGTAGCCTGTAAAATCAAATCAAATCAATTTTATTTATATAGCGCCAAATCACAACAAACAGTTGCCCCAAGGCGCGTTATATCGTAAGGCAAGGCCATACAATAATTACGGAAAAAATGAGCGACCTGCCTCATTTTTATCGCCTCTGTTTGAACAACCGACAACAGCACAAACATTGACCATTGTTGAAGCTTCTGCAATTGTTCGCCAAATGCACGTATCACAGCGGCCACCGTGTCATAATCCAGAATGGCCGCGAGACACAAAATGACGTGACTGATACGTCACATGAAAACCCTCTATACCAACCAAACTCTAAGGACCTACTGTAGTGGAGATTATTAACCTGTCACTAACCTCGGTATATCTTCCTAAATGTTTTCAATCTGCAGTGCTCAACCCTGTTCATACAAAGTCAAACCTGAAATTCACTGATAAATTAGACTGAAATCAAATTGATCCTTTTGCTCTAAATGTCTTAAAATTGTGGTTCACTGTTTAAGTGGTTGTTAAAGAAATTATTTATTGTTAACTTGATTATTAATTACAGGACACAAGCCTGATATCATGTAACAGGAACAAACCGTTGTAGAATCAGTCTTTAAAAATTGCTTAAGTGTTAATATCTGGGAATATTCACAAAATGACTTCAACTGAAAAGAATTTATTCACATTAATCACATCAGTATTATCGCTGATTTACCAAAACTCCTATCTGAACACACACACACACACGTATGTGTGACCACATCATTGTATCAGTTAATGATTACAAAAAAAAAACATCTGTGAAAGGAGTCTGCTTTTTCTTCATTGATTGATGTGTTGCCCTCTTTGCCTTTGGTGCCATCCTTTACCATCCTGTGGGAGTCTCTTTTTTTAGTGTTGTGTATCTTTGCTTCATCCACTGGTACTTGATTGTAGCACTATTGTGATGTTTTAGTTGAGTGCTTTCTGTAATGAAGCTGTAGCAGACATCTTCACACAGGTTGTTGGACATTTTATTATTGTAGCCGGTGAGAAAATAAAGGTGAACAATTCTTCACACAACACAGCTCAGAGGCCCCATTGTGGTACCACTGTGATGTGGATGTCAGCAGCTGGCACAATGATGTTGGTGGTGGGGCTCATACATCCTTTTTGTGCAAGTTATTGATCTGACTTGAGCGATATACACAATGAATAAACAGACAACCGGGCACTACGGAGTAAGCATGAACTGTCGGACACCCTGTCACAAAGAACATGCTATGATAGTGGGACCTTAAAAATTTTATCAAGGGCAGAAGGCCTGAAGCCCCTGGCGAGGGTCTGGAGGTTCTCCCCGGGAAAAATTTGAAATCTCAGATGCATTCTGGTGCATTTTCAGGTCCATTTACCCACCACAAAAATTAAAAAAAAATTTTACTGGTTCAGGTCAGTTTTCCACGCAAGTCTTTTCACACAACTTGTATTGGGCTACCAGTCTTTAATCCAAAAAACATACAGTGTCTCACAGTACACAATAAAGGAAATGACAATTCAAAAAACTCAAATATAATAATTCTCAGTATCAATTCAAATTGAACAATTGAAGTATTTATGGCACATTAATGCATCAACTTGTTCACCTTTTACTTGCTTCTGAGTTTTCCTAGTTTTGGTACAGTAGTGTTCAGAATAATAGTAGTGCTATGTGACTAAAAAGATTAATCCAGGTTTTGAGTATATTTCTTATTGTTACATGGGAAACAAGGTACCAGTAGATTCAGTAGATTCTCACAAATCCAACAAGACCAAGTATTCATGATATGCACTCTTAAGGCTATGAAATTGGACTATTAGTAAAAAAAAAAAAAAAAAGTGAAAAAGGGGGTGTTCACAATAATAGTAGTGTGGCATTCAGTCAGTCAGTTCGTCAATTTTGTGCAACAAACAGGTGTGAATCAGATGTCCCCTATTTAAGGATGAAGCCAGCACCTGTTGAACATGCTTTTCAAGTTGAAAACATTGTTCAGAAGAACAGCGTAGTTTGATTAAAAAGTTGATTGGAGATGGGAAAACTTATACGTAGGTGCAAAAAATTATAGACTGTTCATCTACAATGATCTCCAATGCTTTAAAATGGACAAAAAAAAAAACAAAAAAAAAAACAGATGTGTGGAAGAAAACGGAAAACAACCATCAAAATGGATTGAAGAATAACCAGAATGGCAAAGGCTCACCCATTGATCAGCTCCAGGATGATCAAAGACAGTCTGGAGTTACCTGTAAGTGCTCTGACAGTTAGAAGACGCCTATGTGAAGCCAATTTATTTGCAAGAATCCCCCGCAAAGTCCCTCTGTTAAATAAAAGACGTGCAGAAGAGGTTACAATTTGCCAAAGAACACATCAACTGGCCTAAAGAGAAATGGAGGAATATTCTGTGGACTGATGAGAGTAAAATTGCTCTTTTTGAGTCCAAGGGCCGCAGACACTGTGAGACGACCCCAAAACTCTGAATTCAAGCCACAGTTCACAGTGAAGACAGTGAAGCATGGTGGTGCAAGCATCATGATATGGGCATGTTTCTCCTACTATGGTGTTGGGCCTATATATCACATACCAGCCCTTACCAAAAAATAGTATATAAGTATATAAAAGTATAAGTATATAAAAGGTAAACTGGAAGTATACTTGAAACATACTTGCATGTACTACTTTTTGGTAAGGGAGGTATCATGGATCAGTTTGGATATGTCAAAATACTTGAAGAGGTCATGTTGCCTTATGCTGAAGAGGACATGCCCTTGAAATGGGTGTTTCAACAAGACAATGACCCCAAGCACACTAGTAAATGAGCAAAATCTTGGTTCCAAACCAACAAAATTAATGCCTCGCAGATGTGAAGAAATCATGAAAAACTGTGGTTATACAACTCAATGCTAGTTTAGTGATTCACAGGATTGCTAAAAAAGCCGTTTGAATATAGTAGTTTTGAGTTTGTAGCGTCAACAGCAGATGCTACTATTATTGTGAACACCCCTTTTCTACTTTTTTTTTTTTACTAATAGCTCAATTTCATAGCCTTAAGTGCATATCATGAATGCGTGGTCTTGTTGGATTTGTGAGAATCTACTGAATCTACTGGTTGTTTCCCATGTAACAATAAGAAATATACTCAAAACCTGGATTAATCTTTTTAGTCACATAGCACTACTATTATTCTGAACACTACTGTAGAAGCTTTGATGATCTCTGTTTTCAAATTCTTGGTCACATTAAAATCCTTACAAATGTGTGTTTACTTCAAGATTAATGTCTGACTACTGTACATTTTGAAGTTAAACTTTTTAGTTTAGAAAACTTAACAAAAAATGTTTTAATTAAAAAAAAAAAAGATTCTTTAGAAATCTTAGATGTTCATCTGTAAATTAAAGCAATAACTTATCTAAAGAAATGGAGCCAGGAAAAATGCGTGCGCAACAGGAGGAAGGGACATGGCACATCTTCATGCATGCTTTATTAAAATGTCCACTGTGGGGCCTTCTTACAAGGTTCTGTTTCAGATTTGAAAACCGGGTCATCTTCAGCTCTGCTTCCAGTGTTAAAATCAGGACCACGCAGACCTGAAGCCGGGCTCACATGGAAATATTACAGACTGGACAAACCAGCACCATAGGCTGGGGGAAAAACATAAAAACCTCAGCATCAAAACAAAGTCTTCATCTGCGTAAAAAAAAAAAGTCTCCATCAGAGAACCTGTCCTTCATTTACCACCACGCCCAGTGTTTGACTTCAGTTTTAAGTGTCCGACTTCTCGCTTTGTGAAATGCATCAGATACCAGCGATTAGCATGCATCGCTCCTTCAGCAGTATTTGAGTGGGTGGGATCAGCAGCCTCAATCCCGCTCACCATTCACAGTGTCTGACTGACAGGTAGCCCGACAACAGGCCCTGAATTGGCCCAGATCCGGCCCTCTCTCTCCTAGCCTGTGATTGGGTGGCGGCCGAGACGCTGACGTCACCCCATGCGTCAGCCTCACGTTGATGTGGTGCGAGCGCTGCTCTCCTATTGGTCGTTTAGATGAAGGAATTCCAGCGTTGCTCTCCTATTGGTCGTTTAGGAGTGGGAAATCGCACTCCAAGATGGAGGCTAGTATCCGGCCCAATTCGTAGCCGGGCCAGTTGTCGGGCTAACTGACAGGTAGCAGCAATCCTCCTGCTGACCAGCAGGTGGGGGGCTGGAGTCAACAAGGTTTGAAATGTTGGAGTTGGAGAAGGCGGCAGCAGGTCGTCTGTGCAACCACGTCCCCTGCTGCTGTCGCCTCCTGAGGTCAGTCCACACCAGAATCACAGTGCAAGTCAGCAGATACCACTAACCAGATCCCAGCTGGGAAGGCACAGGTGCACTCTGGGTAACCACACACAACCTACACCCTGAACAGAGGAACCAGGTATGTGAAAACACGTCAACACGTGAATGGCACCCCCCCTCCCAAAAAAAAGACTAAAAGTACAGCAGGGACAGACAGAGACATGAGTCCAGGTCAGGTAGTGGGTCTAGAATGTGGTTCAGGTCAGTCTCGATGTAAGGCAGCAGTCAGGCTGTAGGGAACCCAACCTGCATACTGGAGAACCTGGACGAGACCCCCGGCCTGAAGAGGCGCTGCCATCAGGATGTGGATAGTTCAAAGGAGATGAACTGCTTGAGTCTCTCCAGGTACTGAGCATATAGTTCAATGTCATTATGCCCAGCCCCCTCCACCCACAGAGGTTCAACGGCACGGGGGCAGCGCTCGTACATGGCCAGGCCATGAGAAAAGTCGATCACCTCGTCTTCCGTACCGTGGATCACCAGCACTGGAGACGCCACCTTGGACACCTTGTCGATACTGTGGACCAGAAAGAGACAAAGGTGACAGATGCAGAGACAGCTTCACACTGTGACCACTGACAGCACAGACGTCCAACACCAACTACAAGGACCAGAGTGACTTTACAAATAAATAATAAAATAAATTAAAAGAACTGATGTCCCCTCTTGCTTGCCTCTACTGGTGGTTGGCTCTCACTGCGGTATTGTATCACTTCCTGTTCCGGAGCACAGCGGTGTTTTTCTGTATCTGTTAGCTGTTTAATCTGCGCAGTTAGATTGATCTAGTTATCTAGATAAGGTAGCTTAGCCGCCGTTAGTTCCCCCCTGGCAGACCCCGTGCAGTCGGGAAGGCAGGCTGACTGGGTGACTGTGAGGAGGAAGCGTAGCCCTAAACAGAAGCCCCGTGTACACCGTCAACCCGTTCACATCTCTAACCGTTTTCCCCACTCGACGATACACTCGCCGAGGATCAAACTCTGGTTATTGGCAACTCTGTTTTGAGAAATGTGAAGTTAGAGACACCAGCAACCATTGTCAATTGTCTTCCGGGGGCCAGAGCAGGCGACATCGAAGGACATTTGAAATTGCTGGCTAAGGCTAAGCGTAAATTTGGTAAGATTGTAATTCACGTCGGCAGTAATGACACTCGGTTACGCCAATCGGAGGTCACTAAAATTAACATTGAATCGGTGTGTAACTTTGCAAAAACAATGTCGGACTCTGTTGTTTTCTCTGGGCCCCTCCCCAATCAGACCGGGAGTGACATGTTTAGCCGCATGTTCTCCTTGAATTGCTGGCTGTCTGAGTGGTGTCCAAAAAATGAGGTGGGCTTCACAGATAATTGGCAAAGCTTCTGGGGAAAACCTGGTCTTGTTAGGAGAGACGGCATCCATCCCACTTTGGATGGAGCAGCTCTCATTTCTAGAAATCTGGCCAATTTTCTTAAATCCTCCAAACCGTGACTATCCAGGGTTGGGACCAGGAAGCAGAGTTGTAGTCTTACACACCTCTCTGCAGCTTCTCTCCCCCTGCCATCCCCTCATTACCCCATCCCCGTAGAGACGGTGCCTGCTCCCAGACTACCAATAACCAGCAAAAATCTATTTAAGCATAAAAATTCAAAAAGAAAAAATAATATAGCACCTTCAACTGCACCACAGACTAAAACAGTTAAATGTGGTCTATTAAACATTAGGTCTCTCTCTTCTAAGTCCCTGTTGGTAAATGATATAATAATTGATCAACATATTGATTTATTCTGCCTTACAGAAACCTGGTTACAGCAGGATGAATATGTTAGTTTAAATGAGTCAACACCCCCGAGTCACACTAACTGTCAGAATGCTCGTAGCACGGGCCGGGGCGGAGGATTAGCAGCAATCTTCCATTCCAGCTTATTAATTAATCAAAAACCCAGACAGAGCTTTAATTCATTTGAAAGCTTGACTCTTAGTCTTGTACATCCAAATTGGAAGTCCCAAAAACCAGTTTTATTTGTTATCTATCGTCCACCTGGTCGTTACTGTGAGTTTCTCTGTGAATTTTCAGACCTTTTGTCTGACTTAGTGCTTAGCTCAGATAAGACAATTATAGTGGGCGATTTTAACATCCACACAGATGCTGAGAATGACAGCCTCAACACTGCATTTAATCTATTATTAGACTCTATTGGCTTTGCTCAAAAAGTAAATGAGTCCACCCACCACTTTAATCATATCTTAGATCTTGTTCTGACTTATGGTATGGAAACAGAAGACTTAACAGTATTCCCTGAAAACTCCCTTCTGTCTGATCATTTCTTAATAACATTTACATTTACTCTGATGGACTACCCAGCAGTGGGGAATAGGTTTCATTACACTAGAAGTCTTTCAGAAAGCGCTGTAACTAGGTTTAAGGATATGATTCCTTCTTTATGTTCTCTAATGCCATATACCAACACAGTGCAGAGTAGCTACCTAAACTCTGTAAGGGAGATAAGAGTATCTCGTCAATAGTTTTACATCCTCATTGAAGACAACTTTGGATGCTGTAGCTCCTCTGAAAAAGAGAGCTTTAAATCAGAAGTGTCTGACTCCGCGGTATAACTCACAAACTCGTAGCTTAAAGCAGATAACCCGTAAGTTGGAGAGGAAATGGCGTCTCACTAATTTAGAAGATCTTCACTTAGCCTGGAAAAAGAGTCTGTTGCTCTATAAAAAAGCCCTCCGTAAAGCTAGGACATCTTTCTACTCATCACTAATTGAAGAAAATAAGAACAACCCCAGGTTTCTTTTCAGCACTGTAGCCAGGCTGACAAAGAGTCAGAGCTCTATTGAGCTGAGTATTCCATTAACTTTAACTAGTAATGACTTCATGACTTTCTTTGCTAACAAAATTTTAACTATTAGAGAAAAAATTACTCATAACCATCCCAAAGACGTATCGTTATCTTTGGCTGCTTTCAGTGATGCCGGTATTTGGTTAGACTCTTTCTCTCCGATTGTTCTGTCTGAATTATTTTCATTAGTTACTTCATCCAAACCATCAACATGTTTATTAGACCCCATTCCTACCAGGCTGCTCAAGGAAGCCCTACCATTATTTAATGCTTCGATCTTAAATATGATCAATCTATCTTTGTTAGTTGGCTATGTACCACAGGCTTTTAAGGTGGCAGTAATTAAACCATTACTTAAAAAGCCATCACTTGACCCAGCTATCTTAGCTAATTATAGGCCAATCTCCAACCTTCCTTTTCTCTCAAAAATTCTTGGAAGGGTAGTTGTAAAACAGCTAACTGATCATCTGCAGAGGAATGGTCTATTTGAAGAGTTTCAGTCAGGTTTTAGAATTCATCATAGTACAGAAACGGCATTAGTGAAGGTTACAAATGATCTTCTTATGGCCTCGGACAGTGGACTCATCTCTGTGCTTGTTCTGTTAGACCTCAGTGCTGCTTTTGATACTGTTGACCATAAAATTTTATTACAGAGATTAGAGCATGCCATAGGTATTAAAGGCACTGCGCGGCGGTGGTTTGAATCATATTTGTCTAATAGATTACAATTTGTTCATGTAAATGGGGAATCTTCTTCACAGACTAAAGTTAATTATGGAGTTCCACAAGGTTCTGTGCTAGGACCAATTTTATTCACTTTATACATGCTTCCCTTAGGCAGTATTATTAGACGGTATTGCTTAAATTTTCATTGTTACGCAGATGATACCCAGCTTTATCTATCCATGAAGCCAGAGGACACACACCAATTAGCTAAACTGCAGGATTGTCTTACATACATAAAGACATGGATGACCTCTAATTTCCTGCTTTTAAACTCAGATAAAACTGAAGTTATTGTACTTGGCCCCACAAATCTTAGAAACATGGTGTCTAACCAGATCCTTACTGTGGATGGCATTACCCTGACCTCTAGTAATACTGTGAGAAATCTTGGAGTCATTTTTGATCAGATCAATCAAAGCGCATATTAAACAAATATGTAGGACTGCTTTTTTGCATTTACGCAATATCTCTAAAATCAGAAAGGTCTTGTCTCAGAGTGATGCTGAAAAACTAATTCATGCATTTATTTCCTCTAGGCTGGACTATTGTAATTCATTATTATCAGGTTGTCCTAAAAGTTCCCTAAAAAGCCTTCAGTTAATTCAAAATGCTGCAGCTAGAGTACTGACGGGGACTAGAAGGAGAGAGCATATCTCACCCATATTGGCCTCTCTTCATTGGCTTCCTGTTAATTCTAGAATAGAATTTAAAATTCTTCTTCTTACTTATAAGGTTTTGAATAATCAGGTCCCATCTTATCTTAGGGACCTCGTAGTACCATATCACCCCAATAGAGCACTTCGCTCTCAGACTGCAGGCTTACTTGTAGTTCCTAGGGTTTGTAAGAGTAGAATGGGAGGCAGAGCCTTCAGCTTTCAGGCTCCTCTCCTGTGGAACCAGCTCACAATTCAGATCAGGGAGACAGACACCCTCTCTACTTTTAAGATTAGGCTTAAAACTTTCCTTTTTGCTAAAGCTTATAGTTAGGGCTGGATCAGGTGACCCTGAACCATCCCTTAGTTATGCTGCTATAGACGTAGACTGCTGGGGGGTTCCCATGATGCACTGTTTCTTTCTCTTTTTGCTCTGTATGCACCACTCTGCATTTAATCATTAGTGATCGATCTCTGCTCCCCTCCACAGCATGTCTTTTTCCTGGTTCTCTCCCTCAGCCCCAACCAGTCCCAGCAGAAGACTGCCCCTCCCTGAGCCTGGTTCTGCTGGAGGTTTCTTCCTGTTAAAAGGGAGTTTTTCCTTCCCACTGTAGCCAAGTGCTTGCTCACAGGGGGTCGTTTTGACCGTTGGGGTTTTACATAATTATTGTATGGCCTTGCCTTACAATATAAAGCGCCTTGGGGCAACTGTTTGTTGTGATTTGGCGCTATATAAAAAAATTGATTGATTGATTGATTGATTTTCATACTGACTGATTTTTTTAATCCAAACTTCATTTTAAGGTTGAGCACATTTAATTAAATATTATTCACAGAGGAAAACACCTCTGGACAATCAGGAATTTCGGTAACACTGACCGGCAGGCTGCACTCACACGCTCTTATTGTGAATGGCATTCAGCAAAAGGAGTTGGTCAAAGTAACTTTCACTTGAGCAGAACTGGTGCTAATTTAACTCCAGTTTTTAGTGAACATTAGCAGACAGACTAACCATCCTCAGGAACATCTGTGTGTTTCTGACGATACAAAAACAAATGTTCACCCAGACATCTGAAAGGCAGGACAAAATCGATGTGCTTTTATTTGATCAGGGCACTGGACCAATAACGCAGTGGGTAACAGAAAAATCATGGAAATGTGGATAAAGGCACCAAATTTGGCATAATTGATGTTCATGGCATATGTTGCAAATCTGATCAACTGGCCACTCAAAAACCCAAGGTAGTGGCTATTTTTCAAGATGGCCACCAACACAAACTGTTAAATTATGAAGTTTCCCCATTTAACAGTGTAAATGTCCTTGTTAAAATTTTTAGAATGAGTAAATTAATAATTACTAGCACGTTGCCCATGATCCACAGGCTCTAGATTGAGTCGTGTTTATAAAATAGGTAGCTGACATTTTTCAAGGGTGGTAATAAATGGTGCAAAGTTTCTATAATGATTTGGAATGGCGTGTAAGTCCAGAATGTAATTATCAATGTCCACTGTTCACCGTTATGTAATATCCTATTTTTCTGGAAAAATATTAGTCCTATCAACGTTCCATTTTAGCAGTGTTCATCCTTGACCCAAAATACATAAGCATACCAAATGGCAAATGTCAGCTCTCCCCAGTTTGCCCATGATAAAAGTTATACACGCACACGACTGAAGACATCAAGACTAGCATGTAACATGCAGTACGCCATCTCAGGATTCCTTGTAAAACAGCTTTTCTGAAATTTAGTACAAACCATCCTCGGGGGAATGGTTATGCTCACCTGGTTAGGGTTAGTTAGTTGGACTGTCTGACTGAGTCCCAGTGCGGCTCCAAAATGGGTATCCCCCCTCAAAAAAGCAACTTTTTTTTTGCCCTTCTTGAGGCAAATGCAATTTTTCCAGTTTGATTTCTTTCAGAAAAACTGTTCAATAACCATTTCTGACTTTACATAAAGAGTCATCGGGATGCAAAAAACCTCACTAACCTTGAATCATTAACCCATTTCATGTGTATTCCAGGGTTTCAGGGCCAATTAGGAATAACTACTTCTTTTACTTTGTCCAAATAACTTCAGGGTTTCTTGGCCATCACCCCTTTTTTCTTTTAAATTTATTTATTTTTAGCACTCAATCGGAATGTGGTTACAGCGGCATGGATGCCGAAAGCCGCCGACAGCCGGTTAGCTCATCCAGACCCACACAGGAGGACCGGCTCTGTTCCACCTGAAACCTTTATTTCCAAGAAACCATCCAGTTTACATCTGTACAGAATAATAGAGTGGAAAAACATCTGGTTGTGTTCACGGTTCTGGTTGGCTGCACGTTGAGTTGGGTGTATTTTGGGTCAGGTGAATCCGTACCGGAGGATTAGAGACATCTGTTCCTGCTTTTTATTTATAACTTTTGTCTCACTCCTTCACCTCTTCAGAAATATTTTAACCATATCAGCCAAACAATGCCATCAATAAAAGCACGAGAAATGCAAATGTCTCCAGTTTTCAGCAAAAATAAAAACATATGCTCATATGCTGATGACTCAAACATCTTTCAGTGAAACAACAGGCTAAAGGTTAGCAACAACAGTCACACTGGGACAAGTTCATCGATGTGTAAGAGGACAACAAAGACCCAAACATCTTCATTGGAGAAAATCGACTCTTCCAGCCGGTCCTGGGCCTTTTTCACACCCGGGCACACTCTATGAAGTGGATGCAATTTTTGGAGCTCGGAATGTTGTCCTTTTCCAAGATGACCATAGAGTTAAATCTGAGAGCCTGCACCGGTGCCACATCCACAGCATGCTTATACACTCCCCCCATATTCATTGCCCATAAATAACTACACAACCTAAACACGATGCCAGCTCTGGGAGCAAGACAGAGGTTACGGGCATGCCTGATGAGTTCAGTACTGCGGCAGCTACCACACCCTTTAACACTAGCTTGTCCAAATGACTGATTCCTGTTGTGTGGGCCGCTGAAGAGGAGGTACTGCTGGCCCACCACCACCAGAGGGCGCTGCCGCATCATGGGAGTAGCCTGGGTGACAGCTGTCACCCATCACCAGACACAGCTGTTCTACTCAGCACTGAGGTATATCAGGAGGACGGCGTCTCCACCTCAGTGCCGAGATATCGCCTAAGACCAAGGTAGTATTCTCTGCAGTTATACATTGCATCATCAGCTAAGACTGTTAAAACCTTTTTCAGGACTGGTGACTACTGAAAACCTCATTCTTTGGATAAGTACTCACCTTCCTGCTATACTTTGCCAAGAGGTGGAGGCGGCTTCTCCCCTCTCTGTTACTGGGTGCGTTCATCCACTCCTGTGTGTTGTTGCTCTCTCCTGCCAGCAGTACCGGATCCAACGAGCGGAGGCAGTGGCCACCTGGGAATTCGGGACTTGGCGGTTCCAGTATTTCCAGGGTTCGGTGGCAGAGGAGATCTGGGTGGTTCCGGTTCGACTGAGACAGACGTCTCCTACCTTCGAGCCTGCCCACACGACACCAGCGGATTCGACCCCAAATTGTGTTTGTTGTATTACTCGTGCTTGTTTCAGTAGTAAATCTTGTTATTTACTCTCTCCATTGTCCGTTCATTGCGCCCCCTGTTGTGGGTCCGTGTTCCTACACTTTCACAACAGGTTCCACACTCTGGTCATGTGGAAGAATGCATGGAAATCCCAGCACCCAGTTGTGGTCCCCTCGCAAGATGTACTGATAGACCTGCTAGCTTAAGCTTGGGGCCAGAGCATCTGACACGTCTTCTCATTTTAGGGTGCTGACATCACACATGCGAGGTTACACAGACAACTTGCACACATGAAACGAGTTGTATACGATGTGACAAAACAAAATTAGGCAGGTGCATAAATTTGGGCACCCTTGTCATTTTCTTGATTTGAATACATTTAGCACTAACTACTGGAACACAAAATTGGTTTAGTAAGCTCACTGACCCTTGACCTCCTTTCACAGGCGAATCCAATCATGAGAAAGGGTATTTAAGGTGGCCATTTACAAATGTTTCTGCTCTTTGGAGTGGCAAAATGGGACCCTCTAAACAACTGTCAAAAGACCTGAAAACAAAGACTGTTCAAAATCATGGTTTAGGGGAAGGATGCAAAAAAGCTATCTCAGAGATTTCAGCTGTCAGTTTGCACTGTGAGGAACATAGTGAGGAAATGGAAGACCGCAGGCACAGTACTAGTTAAGGCCAGAAGTGGCAGGAAAAGAAAAACCTCATAAGCTGAAGTGAAGGATGGTGAGAACAGTCATAGTCAACCCACAGACCTGCTCCAAATATCTACAACACAATCTTGCTGCAGCTAGTGTCTCTCTGCATCATTCAACTATACAGCGCACTTTGCACAGAGATGTTGTATGATGCCATAACGCAGAGGAATCCTTTTCTGTGTACACGCCACAAACAGAGTTGCTTGAGGTATGCTAAAGCACATCTGGACAAGCCAGCTTCATTTTGGAATAAGGTGCTGTGGACTGATGAAACTAAAATCGAGTCATTTGGACATAACAAGGGGCGGTACACATGACTAAAAAAAGAACATTGCATTCCAAGAAAAACACTTGCTACCTACAGTAAAATTTGGAGGAGGTGCCATCGTGCTGTGGGGCTGTGCAGCCTGTGCAGGTACTGGGAATCTTGTTAAAGTTGAGGGTCACATGGATTCTTGAGAACAATGTTCAAGAATCAGTGACAAAGTTGAAGTTGCACCGCGGCTGGATCTTTCAACAAGACAATGACCCTAACACTGCTTAAAATCTACTAAGGCATTCACGCAGAGGAACAAGTACAACGTGCTGGAATGGCCATCTCAGTCCTGAGACCTGAATATTATTGAAAATCTGTGGTGTGATTTTAAGCGGGCTGTCCATGCTCGGAAACCAACAAACCTGGGGTGTTTTGTAAAGAAGAATGGTCCAAGATACCTTCAACCAGAATCCAGACTCTCACTGGAAGCTATAGGAAGCGTTTGGAGGCTGTTATTTCTGCAAAAGGAGGATCTACTAAATATTAGGAATGTCCCGATCTGATCACGTGATCAGAAATCGGGCCCGATCACGTGGTTTCAGACTTGATCGAAATCGGACGTTACATCCCGATCAGGAATCCGATATAGATTTTATCCTCATTATTTTGATCCGCGCTATTTAAAGCTCATTATTGCAGATTAATGGGCCTTTCACGCGTCGGAAGCATCAGAGGCATCAATAATCGGTCTAAAAAGCATCATTTTCAATGAGACGCGTTGCTTTTTAGAGGCGTTTAGAAGTGTTGCGTCAAAAGCTGAACTAAAGCGACGCTTCTGACAGGAGCGCACATTGCCGCTTGTCGGCAGGTTGACGCGGTCAAAGTTCAACCCAATCTTTTATGTATTTATTTTTTTACTGAACAAAAGAAAAAACATAACCACCATTGACATTAATGCTTGTCCGATTGTCCGGGACAAGTGTAAAATGTGATCGGACAAGCAATAGCTCTAAATTGTCAGACCGGACAAGTTTTTTTTTTTTTTTTTTTGTCTCGCACCTCGCGAGAAACCGTCTTCGGTTTTCCCCGCCACTCTCCGAGCAGCGGACAATCGAAAAACATGATATCACAGGGTTCTCCCAAGACAATGGAACAACGGCGCCGCGCCATCAGTGTTCCGACAGCGCCGTCACACTCTGCCCTGCTATCAGGTAGTTTTTTTAAATCCAGCCAGGCTGTTTGTGCTGAACTGCCTGCTCTCCCCTCCACTGCCGGCAGAGAGCCTAGCAGCGGTGCAGCTCAGAGAGCACAAAGTGGAAAAAAAAAAATTCCATCAAAGTCTTCAGATAAAAAGAGCTCCTTCTGTTTGTATAGCTCCAGAAATTAATTTATAGGCTTTATTTTACAGTTGAAAGCCTTCATGTTTGCAAAGTTTGCTCAAATATGGTGTCCAGGATTCATTTTTAAAAGAGCAGACTTACTCCTTTACTTCTTCCAGATTTTTTTCATTTTCTTTTTATTATTGTTTTTTATGCACCAATGACACCAGATCAAATTACTTATATGTGAGAACTTACTTGGCAATAAATTTGATTCTGATTTGACAATCAAATCAATCCAGATTTAGCTCTTGTTCAAACAAGACAATTAGGGGTTATATTGTTGTTGTGTTTAAATAAGTATGCAATTCCACTTAAAAATGTTGAAAAAAAAAAACTAAACTGTCAACATGACAGTAAAAACTCTGCCTTCCTTCTTTATGTTCTCTAATGCCATATACCAACACAGTGCAGAGTAGCTACCTAAACTCTGTGAGTGAGATAGAGTATCTCTGTCAATAGTTTTACATCCTCATTGAAGACAACTTTGGATGCTGTAGCTCCTCTGAAAAAGAGAGCCTTAAATCAGAAGTGCCTGACTCCATGGTATAACTCACAAACTCGCAGCTTAAAGCAGATAACCCGTAAGTTGGAGAGGAAATGGCGTCTCACTAATTTAGAAGATCTTCACTTAGCCTGGAAAAAGTCTGTTGCTCTATAAAAAAGCCCTCCGTAAAGCTAGGACATCTTACTACTCATCACTAATTGAAGAAAATAAGAACAACCCCAGGTTTCTTTTCAGCACTGTAGCCAGGCTGACAAAGAGACAGAGCTCTATTGAGCCGAGTATTCCTTTAACTTTAACTAGCAATGACTTCATGACTTTCTTTGCTAATAAAATTCTAACTATTAGAGAAAAAATTACTCATAACCATCCCAAAGACATATCGTTATCTTTGGCTGCTTTCAGTGATGCCGGTATTTGGTTAGACTCTTTCTCTCCCATTGTTCTGTCTGAGTTATTTTCATTAGTTACTTCCTCCAAACCATCAACATGTCTATTAGACCCCATTCCTACCAGGCTG
Source organism: Thalassophryne amazonica (assembly GCF_902500255.1). Classification (NCBI taxonomy): domain Eukaryota; kingdom Metazoa; phylum Chordata; class Actinopteri; order Batrachoidiformes; family Batrachoididae; genus Thalassophryne; species Thalassophryne amazonica. The sequence goes on from NC_047104.1 coordinate 20,979,156, forward strand.
CTCAAGGAAGCCCTACCATTAATTAATGCTTCGATCTTAAATATGATCAAGCTATCTTTATTAGTTGGCTATGTACCACAGGCGTTTAAGGTGGCAGTAATTAAACCATTACTTAAAAAGCCATCACTTGACCCAGCTATATTTGCTAATTATAGGTCAATCTCCAACCTTCCTTTTCTCTCAAAAATTCTTGGAAGGGTAGTTGTAAAACAGCTAACTGATCATCTGCAGAGGAATGGTCTATTTATTACAGACATAAAGACATGGATGACCTCTAATTTCCTGCTTTTAAACTCAGATAAAACTGAAGTTATTGTACTTGGCCCCACAAATCTTAGAAACATGGTGTCTAACCAGATCCTTACTCTGGATGGCATTACCCTGACCTCTAGTAATACTGTGAGAAATCTTGGAGTCATTTTTGATCAGGATATGTCATTCAATGCGCATATTAAACAAATATGTAGGACTGCTTTTTTGCATTTGCGCACTCTCTCTAAAATTAGAAAGGTCTTGTCTCAGAGTGATGCTGAAAAACTAATTCATGCATTTATTTCCTCTAGGCTAGACTATTGTAATTCATTATTATCAGGTTGTCCTAAAAGTTCCCTGAAAAGCCTTCAGTTAATTCAAAATGCTGCAGCTAGAGTACTGACAGGGACTAGAAGGAGAGAGCATATCTCACCCATATTGGCCTCTCTTCATTGGCTTCCTGTTAATTCTAGAATAGAATTTAAAATTCTTCTTCTTACTTATAAGGTTTTGAATAATCAGGTCCCATCTCAGCTTAGGGACCTCATAGTACCATATCACCCCAATAGAGCGCTTCGCTCTCAGACTGCAGGCTTACTTGTAGTTCCTAGGGTTTGTAAGAGTAGAATGGGAGGCAGAACCTTCAGCTTTCAGGCTCCTCTCCTCTGGAACCAGCTCCCAATTCAGATCAGGGAGACAGACACCCTCTCTACTTTTAAGATTAGGCTTAAAACTTTCCTTTTTGCTAAAGCTTATAGTTGGGGCTGGATCAGGTGACCCTGAACCATCCCTTAGTTATGCTGCTATAGACTTAGACTGCTGGGGGGTTTCCATGATGCACTGAGTGTTTCTTTCTCTTTTTGCTCTGTATGCACCACTCTGCATTTAATCATTAGTGATTGATCTCTGCTCTCTTCCACAGCATGTCTTTTTCCTGGTTCTCTCCCTCAGCCCCAACCAGTCCCAGCAGAAGACTGCCCCTCCCTGAGCCTGGTTCTGCTGGAGGTTTCTTCCTGTTAAAAGGGAGTTTTTCCTTCCCACTGTCGCCAAGTGCTTGCTCACAGGGGGTCGTTTTGACCGTTGGGGTTTTTCTATAATTATTGTATGGCCTTGCCTTACAATATAAAGCACCTTGGGGCAGCTGTTTGTTGTGATTTGGCGCTATATAAATAAAGTTGATTTGATTTGCCTGGACTCTTAATGAATTAAAGGTACAGTTTGTCATTTTTTAAAGAAGAGAGCAAATGTTACCTCCATCAAATAATGTGTTTTTAAATTTTTCAATGTCATTTATTTTCTTAACATAGACAGAAAAATACAAAGAAGAACTTTGATATTACAACATACGTGTACATTTTTTGCCTATTATTCTTGCTTTCAATGCATCTAAAACCAGTCAAAATGACTCACAACGCGCGCCGCCTCGGGCGATAATTGCCAACAGCACCGCTATACTAAAAATTTCTGGGGAGAACCCTGTATCATGTGTGCACGAGACCACTGTATGGAGTGTGCGGTCGTAGCATCTTCTTCACGCCTTTTGAAGAATATATTGAACAGAATGTCTTTTCTAAAACCTCTGAAACCAGGCCAGATACCAGGGAAAACACCAGTCAAATGAAAAGCATCAACCCCTGCAAGTGTAGAACCCTCAAAGAAGACGTATGAAGAGAAAGGAAGAGAGAGGAAGTTTGTGAGTAGCTGGACACAGGATTATCTGTGGCTGGGGCATAAGGAAGAGGACAACACAATATACTGCCATGTCTGTCGGAATTTTCCTTCAATTGCGGACCAGTAAGTCATTTTTAAATGTTGAAATAAAAGAATCTGATTTGCTTCATCAAAAAACATACTGACAAATGATCATGCATTGAACAGTGATGAATTCAGAAAACACACAGGAGAGAAGCAGATGCATATTGGCATTTACCAATTATTTAAATTTTTTGCCAATTATGAACAATCACAGGAGAGAAACATTATGAGCTATGTCTTGGTTAATGGATTAAGGCTATGCATGCAATATGTAATCAAATTTATTTTTTGGAAATTCAATTTTACCACCCACACAGGAGAGAAGCAATTTATGAAAAAGTGTAATTTCAGTACTTCCACAGTAGCATGCCCCCAGACACCCCTAGGTGACATGTGCCATTGGCGTATGTATCGCGTGCCATCGGCACGTTTCATGTGGCTCACGTCTGCGGCGCTCGCTTGTCCAGACAACCAGCTTTTCCTATAGGACAAGTAAACGTCAGGGTTACTTGTCTTATGGACAAGTACACTAAAAAGCTTAATGTCAATGCCTGTAACAAGTTCAACCCAATCCAACTTTAGATGCTCTGAGCTGTGACGTAGCTTCGCGCTGTCCAATAGGAACGACACGTCGGGCCAAAACACGGAAGACTAGTGGCAGAAACCACTGATCTCTACAAAACAGAAACGTGTCACAGGACTGCTCATTTATAGAGCAGTTTTCTGAAGAAAAATCCTTGGAAATGTTTTTTTTTGTTGTTGTTTGTTACCTCAAAATTTCTGATTACTGTTTAAAAAAAGTTCAGAACACTTGTAATTAAAATAGCTAAATAAATCAATAAATGGTTCTTTAGAAACCTTTCATCTGTAAATTAAAACCACCTGTTATTTCAGATTACATATTTTCTTGTTTAACATAAGGAACCTTGGACATTTATTTTTAGACAAATAAAATGGAAATTTGTACATTTTTTCTGGTAGATTATTTCTGGTAGATTATTACTTGATTGCTCAAGCTACCTCAAGGAGAAGTGTACTATTTAAGTGATAATAAAATAAGGTGATTAAAATGAAAATATTATATATTTAGAATGAGCAATGAACAATTTGTTCATTGCTCATTCAGTTTTTTTAAAGTATCGGATCGGGACTCGGTATTAGCAGATACTCAAAATCAGATGACTCGGAATCGGATCGGGGCCAAAAAACCTGATCGGGACATCCCTACTAATTACTGATATATTTTTTCTGTTGGGGTGCCCAAATTTATGCACCTGCCTAATTTTGTTTAAAGAATTATTACACACTTTCTGTAAATCCTATAAACTTCATTTCACATCTCAAATATCACTGTTTTTGTCTGCTGTATGATATATTTAACTGAAACTGCTGATCCAAACAATGATTTATAAAGGAAAAACATGGAACTTATCAGGGGTGCCCAAACATTTACATACCACTGTAACACACAGCGGCAGAAGCCCCACACCACACACCAGCACCACAGTGGAGGAGCTGCATCTCCTCCACCAAAGCACTCACAAACCAGCTTCTGTACTGTGTGAAAACATTCAGCTGGTTGACCAAAGTCAAACTAAATGCTGACGTAACAAAAAATAAGCAAACGCTAAATAACCGTCAAGAACGACAGCAAAATGAAATACAGATGAATTGAAGTTTTCGGCGGCGTTCGTTCAAATTTTTCAACAGTTTAAAAATCCTGACAAAGCGCCAGCTGCAGAAATGAAGCTGCGCGAAGGTTAAATGATGCCAATGAAAGTCCAGATTTCTTGTTTTGTTTGGGCTTTGTTGCCCTTCGTTAAGTGCTGTGTGACTGGGCATTTATTTACAGCGCTCTGCGTGGCTCTCCGGAGCCTTGGGCAGCTGGGCAATTCCATGCTTCTGTGTCACAGAAGTCACATATGTCACAGCTTTTTTGGTTTCATTGGTTCCTCTCCCGTCATATTTTAAAAGCTTTTGCCAGGACACAGGCTGATTTCATTTCAATTATGGATCAAATACATTTGGCAGAAAAGTCTGCAAATGACGAACTTCACAACATGGAGTCGGATAAAGATGCACAAATGACCTACAATTCATGGAGGAAATTGGACACTGTACCTTTGGTTTGGAGGTTGATGACTGTATAAAAAAGCTCGCTGAGGGATAAAGTAATCCAGAGTTCCTGCTGCAAATTGCATAAAGATGCAAAGGAGAATTTTAAAAGATTAATGCGCACGTCGACGTCATTGCTTGGCCATGGAGCTAAGGAGTCGCAGAAGCATAAATCAGGCTTAAGGATTTTAAGGCACCACTCTGAAGCGGACTTAGAAAGATGAGTGACTTGTCCAAATGTAATCTTTTTAATGCACATAATGTCTGGCACTTATTTAAGGCAGGCGTTTATTGTTTTCAGACAAAGATTTGACCCAGTCATTAAATGAAGCAGGCCCCAATTCAGGATTTCCTGTAGATCGTTCGACGCCTCCTGACTGTAACTAATCCGTTACATACATAACAGATTATGTCCATTTTATACATATAACTAATTGCTGCCAAAGCACAAATGGGGTGGTGCTAGTCAGGGCGAGACGCAGCAAGAGTGTGTGAGAGTGATTGTGGGAACTGCAGTTTTTAACTGTGGTTTTTATTTATTTTTAACGTCCATGTGTAGTCCTTTTAAACATGTCTTTTTAAACACTGCACCCATTTTATCTGCCACGGGAAATCCCACAGGTGTTCAGGACAGTGGTTTATATACATCCCAGAGCAAACATGGCAGAAGCAGCATCCTCCATTGCTCAAGTTGTGCACCAACTGCAAAATAAATGCCCTGATGCCCCACATTTCATCCTAGGTGACTTTAACACTTGTAGTCTGAATCAGCATCTTGGTCATTTGTACCAGTATGTGAAATGCCCAACGCGACATGGTAAAACACTGGACTACGACACTATAAAGGGAGCTTACAAATCCTTCCCATTGGCTCCACCTGGCTCTTCTGACCACAGCTGTGTCCTGCTTGCTCCAGTCTACCAGCCGACCCTCAAGAAGGGGAAAGTTGAGCATAAAGAGGTCCATCTATGAACAGAGAGCACTATTCAGGAACTGAATGGATGTTTCCATAACACGAACAGGGATGTTTTTAAAGAGTCTTGCACTGATCTGGATGAACTGACCGATACTGTGGTAAAATATATTACCTTCTGTGAAGAGATGAAAATCCCAAGAAAGATAATCACAATGTACCCTAATAATAAGCCTTGGGTCAGCAAATCCCTCAAGAATTCTATCAATAAGAAAAAAATAGTTTACTATCAAGGAAATTTATCTGAACAAAAAGAAGCCCAAAACAATGGTGAAAAGGGAAATCAAGCTGGCCAAAATGCAGTATAAGGACAAGGTACAGGATGAATTCAGTTGGGTAATTCTCTCTCCACTTGGAGAGGATTCAAGTCCATGATAGGGATCCAGGACAAGAAAAAAAAAGTGTCTAACACTGACAAATCTGACTCCACCCTGGCAGAAGAGTTAAATCAGTTCTATTTGAGATTTGATTCAAATGATTTCTCTGAAGAACTCTCTAAATTTAAGGAAGTCCCACTAAGCAGTGGGATTCAGATAGATGAAATTAGTGTGTTGAGCACTTTTGAAGAAACTAACCCAAGGAAAAGTCATGGGCCGGATGGCATAAGCGGTGACTACTTAAATGCTGTGTCCCATTTTTAAGTGGAATCTTCACACACATTTTCCAGTGGTCCTTGTCATTTAATAAAGTTCCCACCTTGTGGAAAGAATCCATTATTGTTCCTGTGGCAAACGTACCGTCACCTAAAACATTAAATGACTATCACCCTGTGGCTCTCACCTCAGTGGTGATGAAGAGCTTTGAGCGTATAGTAAAAAAGAGCTTGCTTGCTATGATGCAGACCGTGACTGATCCACTTCAAATTGCTTATCAACCCAGGAAAGAGGTGGAGGATGCCTTGGCAACACTATTAAATTTAGTTGTCAGGCACCTCGAAGGCAGGAAAACACACATAACGTCTTTGTTTTTCAGATTTCTCATTAGCCTTTGTATGCTGCCTCTTGTCCTTGCTCATAGGCTTTCAGAAATACCCAGTGTTGATTTGGGAACTATACGAGGTCTGTCAATAAAGTATAGGTCCTTTTTTTTTTCAAAAACTATATGGATTTCATTCATATGTTTTTACTTCAGACATGCTTGAACCCTCGTGCGCATGCGTGAGTTTTTCCACGCCTGTCGGTGACGTCATTTGCCTGTCAGCACGCCTTGTGGGAGGTGTGGCCCAGCCCCCTCGTCGGAATTCCTTTGTCTGAGAAGTTGCTGAGAGACTGGCGCTTTGTTTGATCAAAATGTTTTTCAAAACCTGTGAGGCACATCGAAGTGGACACGGTTCGAAAAATTCAGCTGGTTTTCGGTGAAAATTTTAACGGCTGATGAGAGATTTTGAGGCGATACTGTCGCTTTAACGACTTCTCACGGAGCGGGACGTCACGCAGTGCTCCCAGGCGCCGTCAGCCTGTTTCAAGTTGAAAACCTCCACATTTCAGGCTCTATTGATCCAGGACGTCGTGAGAGAACAGAGAAGTTTCAGAAGAAGTCGGTTTCAGCATTTTATCCGGATATTCCACTGTTAAAGGAGATTTTTTTTAATGAAAGACGTGCGAACGGATTGTCGTGGCGGCTCACCGGCACTGGAAAAACACCTCTGTTGGAAGCCTTAAGGACAAGTTGGAACATGCCCAGCTGTTAAACAATTTCTCAGATACTCACTCCACTGAAAGCCATCAAAAGCCACCTGGATTTTACAAATGGTTATCAACACGGAGGTGTTTTTCCTGTGGCGGAGCGTCGCGGCGGCTGCGAGCCGACGCTGCAATCCGTCTGCACGTCTTTCATTTAAAAAATCTCCTTTAACAGTGGAATATCCAGATAAAATGCTGAAACCAACTTCTTCTGAAACTTCTCTGTTCTCTCACGACATCCTGGATCAATAGAGCCTGAAATGTGGAGGTTTTCAGCCTGAAACAGGCTGACGATGGCGCCTGGGAGCGCTGCGTGACGTCCCACTCCATGGGAAGTCCTTAAAGCAACAGTATCACCTCAAAATCTGTCATCAGCCATTAAAATTTTCACCGAAAACCAGCTTAATTTTTCGAACCGTGTCCACATCAATGTGCCTCACAGGTTTTGAAAAACATTTTGATCAAACAAAGCGCCAGTCTCTCAGCAACTTCTCAGACGAAGGAATTCCGACGAGGGGCTGGACAACTCCTCCCACAAGGAGTGCTCACAGGCGAATGACGTCACCGACAGACGTGGAAAAACTCACGCATACACACGAGGGTTCAAGCATGTCTGACGTAAAAACATATGAATGAAATCCATATAGTTTTTGAAAAAAATAAAAAGGACCTATACTTTATTGACAGACTTCGTATGCTGGTTAGTTGATTTTCTGACGAGGCCTCAGAGAACTTGTGTTAATTGAAACCTTGTCCGAGACTCTGTTGTGTTCCACAGGGTCACCCCAGGGATGCATTTTGTCACCTCTATTGTTCATGCTTTACACGAACGACTGTAAAGCCCCTTTCACACCGGGGCTGCTCCCAGTTGCGTCATGACGACGCAGGAATTTCTGCGTCAGGTGCGCGCACAGGGGGCAGAGAGGAGGTGAGGACACAGCCTGCAGGTTCTCTGCACAGAGAAATCAGAGTGCACAGTCTGGCTGCAGCCAAACTGTGCACTCTGATTTCTCTTCTAGTTTATATGTGTTCTTGTGCTGAGCTGCAGGTCTGCACTCTGAGTTCTGTTATAGTTTATCTTTCCTCCTTTGACCGCGAGATGCACGCGCGCGCAAACGAACCGTCTGTGAGCAAATGTGGAGATGTCTGGAGTTTTACTTGATGCTGACATGTCCTGTCTCTGGCAATCAGTCTGTGAGCAGGACTTATGTCTTTTTTTGTCCTTTTTTTTTTTTTTTTTTAACTGTGATGAGAGAGTTTGAGGAGAGAAAGGAACTAACTCCTTGCAGCCAGACAGTTTTTTTTTTTTCTTTTAATTGTTCACATGTGCGTGCGTGAACGAACCGTCCGTGAGTGGACTGGAGATGTCCAGACTTTTTAATGGATGTCTTTTGCAATCAGTCTGTGAGCAGGACTTTTATGGATTTTATTTAAACACATTTGTGAGAGAAGAAGCTGCTTCACAGTGCCTCTCTTCACCAGACAGCTCCACACAGAGAGGAGCAGCAGCTGCAATCAGCATTTTTGTTTTTCCTGTGGTCTTTTTTTTTTAAGCGTGTAGTTTTACTGCATTGAGTACACGGTATAAAAACAATCCTGGGTGATTTATACTTCGAGAACAATGGAACACAGCAGGAATCATAAATTGGCGTTGGATAACGTTGTCTTGTGAGTGTGTGGCTTCCAGCCACGCTGAGTACCATCTTGTTGCTCTGACTTGCGCTGAAACCACTTAATTCTGCATCGAGCAGAGGACGTAAAAAAATTAAACATGTTTAATTTTTGTTTGCGCCCCTCACGCTGTTGTGGCACCAAGCTGCATCATCTCGGCACTAGGTTGCTTACACGTGGCGTTGTCATAACGACGCACAACGCAACCGGGAGCAGCCCCGGTGTGAAAGGGGCTAGGGCTGAAACGATTAATCGAGTAACTCGAATAATTCGATTACAAAAAATGTTCGAGGCAAATTCTGTGCCTCAAAGCTTCGTTTAACGTTGTAGTACATATGCCAGGCCTGTGTGTGGCGCTGCAACGGCCGCAGGAAAAAAAAAAAACAGAAGAAGACTGGAGCATAACAGCTAATCAAATTAGCAATGATAGTTACCGCTTTCCAATATGACACCGAGTAAAATAAAGCCTTTTAAGAGAAAGATGGTCCACGCTGATCATCTGAAATAGACTTACTGTGCATTTAAAGCGAAGCAGTGTGTTTGTGTATTTTTAAAAAACACACGGACCCGGTGTCCAGCTGCTGTCTCTCTCTACCCAGTGTGAGGGGCTCTCAGACCAGGCGAGTCACAGCTCTGTCCCCGGCTACACTGACAAACACCAGAAGTTCACTCTTTCTTCTGTGTTACCTCAGACTCACACTGAGTGTATGACTTTTTAATTTTTGCTTTTTTGGGCAACACACAACACTTCACAAACACGGTAACTTAAATAAAATAATTTTTAAAAAATGACTGGGTCTTGCATGTTCAACCTCCAGCTGAAATGCATCTGCTGAATTGTAGAGAAAGAGGGATAAAAAAAAAAAAAAAAAAACAGGGACCAGTCCATCAACCTTTATTAAAAAAACTTAAAAATGGTTAAATTTTACAAGTTGGAGAAAACAAAACAGAAAGCCACATCCCATCGCCATTTCAGCAAAATGTCAAGACTTTGGCGCAGTGGCATTGTGCCATTGCTTAGGGAGAGCCCTGGACTATTGATGTTTAAAAACCCAGAAGTACTTTTTATCCAATTACTCGATTAATCGCCAGAATAATCGATAGAATACTCGATTAGTAAAATAATCGATAGCTGCAGCCCTAAAAGGGGCCTAAGAGCAGGTTTGAGTCAAGGTTTATTATAAAATTTGCTGATGACTCTGTAATCAGCCTCCTGCAGGACCATGAGGTAGGCCACGGACCAGTCCTTGACTATTTTGTTAGATGGTGTGATGACTCTTATTTGCAACTTAACCTGTCAAAAACAAAAGACATGATAATTGATTTCCGTAAGGAACCACCTGTCGCAGCCCAAACCCTTGTCAAAGGTCCAGCTGTGGACATAGTTAGTCATTATAAGTACTTAGGCACCATCCTGGATGACAAACTGTCTTTTGACACCAACTCAGATGCCATCTGCAGGAAAGTAAATCAGAGGCCGTTTTATTTGAGGAAATTGAGGTCTTTTAATGTCGATAAGAAGTTTTACTCATCTTTTATTGAGTCTGTTTTAACATTTGCAATTATTTGTTGGTTTGGGAGCCTCAGAATAAAAAATAAGAGCAGGATGAAGAATGTGGTCAAACTCTGCCAAAAAAACAATTGTCACTAGCCTGAGTGAACTTGATAATGTTTATCAAACTAGAGCCACTCAGAGGGCAAGGGCCATTTTGGACAATCCTCTCCATCCTCTTCATGCAGAGTTTTGACTCCTTCCATCTAAGAGGAGGTATTCATTCCCTTGTCAGGCCAAATCAAATAGATATTTAAAATCTTTTGTCCCGTCTGCCATTAAATTCCTTAATAGGCTGTAGGTGAACTTGCTGGGAACAATATACTGCACTTTATTAGTGATGACTATGTATGTATGTATGTATGTATGTATGTATTCATCTGTATTATCACGTGTGCCATGTGAGATTTTATTGTCTGATTTTGAACTTTTGCTGCAAACCAAATTGCCCTGGGGACATTAAAGATTTTCAAATCAATCAATCAAACTGATTTTGATTATAACGGACAAATCCATTATACGCAAGTTTTACTGTAGTCATAAATACACAGTAAGATTTTGTCATCCGTCATATTTAGGATATTTGAGCTGCATGTGGGCAGCTCCCACAGATTGAAAAATAAACATGATGGAAGCAGGTGCTCACAGCTTAGCTGAGTGGGGGGTATTAAAAAAACAACAAAAAAACACCACGATAGAATGTGATGCTGCTGCACTGCGAAAACAGATTTAATGTCGAAGTGCAGAGTGCTCCTGTCGGTGCGTGGAGGAGCTGGGCAGCAGTTGATTTATGAATAGGGATAGGTATCGAGAAAGAGTACTTTTTGAGAACTGTTAAGAAATGATTCGATCCACTGACATCAACAGCGTTTTTGCTTAATGATTCCCTTATCGGTCCTTCAGAGCAGCCGTTGTTTTTGAGGGTGTTTTATCGGGAAAATGATCATTTCTTTACGTTGACTGCAGACCCTGCAGCAGGCCTGCAATCAACCTCTTCTGCAGAGGCTGTTCTTGAAGCAACAAAGCAGTGCTCCGACCCACTGCTTCGTTGGTTCTCTGCTTCACTGCTTTTCAGAAGCAGCAAGTCCTCTTCTTAACCCCTCTCAAAGCCATTTAAAAATGGCAATTGTGAGTCACTTTTGTGCAGATTAAAGTCACTAAATGGGACTCTGGTCTTGTTGAGAGAAAGAAACGAGAATCATCCTTCGTTCCGTTACCACAGCTCCAAATGCTGCGCCACTCTCTGCCGAGTCAAGTTAGAGTCCGGTTGGAATTAATAACTTCAAAGCGAATCGTCGTTTAAATCAAATGACACGTCTTTCCAAACGTTGTAATACAAACAATAAACTACAACAGACTAAAACCTTTTTTTTTCCTCCCAAAATGAGACGTCCTCTACTCTTTATGAATTACATTGATGTTGATGTGCAGCGCAGCCATTTGTAAGAGCTCAGCTCAGAGGCTTTGTATGGCGTTACATTTGTGTCAATATCTGAAAGGAAATGCTTTTGACAAAAACTACAGATTTTGTTTATTTGTATTTATGTTCAGAGATCAAGGATCCACAAGTGTGCGCGCGCACACACACACACACACACACAAAACAAATCCACTGCACTGTGAAGCCCCTTTCACAATGGCGCAAATGTAGAGTTTTGTTGTGTTGCGTTGAGAGTACCCCCGAAATGCGTGTCTACTCTGCATTTTCCTGCGTAATCGCGTGTCATTGCATTCGCAGATTTGCTTGCAGCTGCGTATGTTTTCTTTTAATATAGGCGTCGCCTTGCCGCAATTCAGCTCTTTTTCAGTTCACTCCTGCCGGCAGAGCAGAACACATCACTGCACTTGAAAAACAGTGGACTGTATCATTTGTTGCATTAGTGCCACATATGTAGCCATCAGTGCTATTTTCTGCCTCTTCTCACAATGCTTCACGAAAAGCAAATGGCACTCAAGTTCTCCGACGTGCAGTGGGATACACTGCTGCCTCGACATGGCTCCTAAAGCCCCTTTCACATTTGCGTATTTGTAGAGCTGCGTATTGCAGCATTGTGTTTCATTTAAATACGCCCAAAATGCGCGCTTACTCAGTCTTTTTCCGTGTTTGTTTCATACTTGCAGCTGCGTGTGTTCGCTTTTTCAATGTGTGCACACAGTCGTATGTACCTTGCCGCTATTTAAACCTAGTTCACTCCTGCTGGCTGTGCAGAACACATCACTGCACTTGGAAAACAGTGGACTGTATCATGAGGTTTTTACAGTTGCATTACTGCCACGATCAGGGTGTTTGACGAGCGCACTGACATGCAGCAAGTGCATTTTTATTTTAAAGTCACAGGTTTGATCTGACCTGATCGATCAGGGCGTTTGATGAGCGCACCGACATGCAGCGAGTGCGCTTTTATTTTAAAGTCACAGGTTTGATCTGACCTGATCGATCAGGGCGTTTGATGAGGGCACCGACATGCAGCGAGTGCGCTTTTATTTTAAAGTCACAGGTTTGATCTGACCTGATCGATCAAGGCGTTTGATGAGGGCACCGACATGCAGTGAGTGCACTTTTATTTTAAAGTCACAGGTTTGATCACACCTGATCGATCAGGGCGTTTGATGAGCGCACCGACATGCAGCGAGTGCGCTTTTATTTAAAGTCACAGGTTTGATCAGACACACACACAGCAAACGACCTGCTGTTTCTGTTGTGTTTCTGGATTTCTGAGTTGAGGTTTGATTCCCTGTTCTGATCACACAGGTGTTGCGGGCTGTGTGATCACGTTCTCATGTTCTCCAGCTGACGCACTCAGTTTTTGGTTGTGTACAGAAGCGCAGTGTTGCACAGATTTGCATGCAGTAACGCTGTGCTGAGCAGACCTGCTTAAAACTGCGTCCAGCGCTCTACGCTGAAGAAAATTAAACATGTTTAATTTCTTCCGTGCTACGTGCGTAGCCCTCAACATACTGCTGTGTAGGGAGCAAAAACGCGATGTAGAGCTGCTAAAAGTGGGCGTAGAGCTGCTCAACTCAGTGTAGACAATACGCTGCAATGAGCAGCTCTACAAATACGCCAATGTGAAAGGGGCTTAACATCAGATCAAAGTTCAGAGTGTATTGTGCGCTTCACCCAAAACAAGAACAAAAGGAAAATATTTGTTTGACCATGAGAGAGAGAGACCGAGAAAATACACTCTGTTCTCACTTTGCACACAGGGAGAGAAGAAAAGAGAGAGCAGACAAACAAAGCAGTGCTAATCACTCTCTGAATGGCAATCGAAAACCCCCTGCTGTGACAATTCACTTGAGAATGAAGGTGTGAAAAGGTTTTGTAAAGCCCCTTTCACACTGGCATATTTATAAGCTGCTCATTAAGCCCCTTTCACACCGGGGGTGCTCCCGGTTGCGCCGTGCATCATTATGACGACGCCGCGTAGAAGCAACTCAGTGCCAAGATGATGCAGCTTGGCGCCACAACAGCATAAGGGGTGCAAAGGAGGAAGCAAGTTGGGTGCCGAAAAATTAAACCTGTTAAATTTTTTTGGCGTCCTGTGCTCGACGCAGAAAGGAAGTGGTTCCAGCACAAGTCGGGGTAAAGAGGCATAACTCGGGGCAAAGAGGCGTTACACGGCGTGACTGGAACTGTTTTTACACCGTGTACTTAATGCAGTAAAAACTACATGCTAAAAAAAAAAAAAAAGAAAAAAAAAAAAAGACCACAGGGGAAAAAAGTGCTGATTGCAGCTCAGCTCCTTCTCTGTGTGGAGCTGTCTGCTGAACAGAGGCACTGTGAGGCAACAGCAGCTTCTTCTCTCACAAAATGTGTTTAAATAAAATCCATAAAAGTCCTGCTCACAGACTGATTGCCAGAAATATACACTAAAAATCCGGACATCTTCCCACTGTAGCCAAGTGCTTGCTCACAGGGGGTCGTTTTGACCCTTGGGGTTTTACATAATTATTGTATGGCCTTGCCTTAAAGCGCCTTGGGGCAACTGTTTGTTGTGATTTGGCGCTATATAAAAAAATTGATTGATTGATTGATTGATCTCTAGTCCACTCATGGACGTTCGTTTACGTGCGCACATGTGAACAATTAAAAGAAATAAAAAGTCTGGCTGCAAACATTAGCTCCTTTTTCTCTGCTCAAACTCTCACATCACAGTTAAAAAAGGACAAAAAAGGACATAAGTCCTGAGACAGGACATATCAACATCAAGTAGAACTCAAGACATCTCCACATTTGTTTACGGACAGGTCGCTCGCACGCACGCATCTCACGGTCAAAAGGAGGAAAGAAACTATATAACTCAGAGCGCAGCCCTGCAGCTCTGCACAAGAACAAATATAAAGTAGAAGAGAAGTCAAGAGTGCACAGTCTGTCTGCAGCCAAACTGTGCACTCTGACTTCTCTGTGCATAGAACCTGCAGGCTGCGTTCTCACCTCCTCTCTGCCCCCTGCTGCGCGCACCTGACGCAGATATTCCTGCGTCGTCATGACACCACAGTAACGGAGTAGCCCCGGTGTGAAAGGGGCTTTACAGCATATCGCCCTCAAAGATGTTCTTCGAGGGCCCGGCCAGGCTTAAAAAGGTAGGAGTGACTGATATCATTTGTGTTTGCACCCCCTGGTCATTATTCTCCACACAGGTACAAATCGCTGCATGCATTTGTGAATCTTTCACAGCAGAAGCGTAGCACAAGTCACATAAAAGAACACATCTAATTGAGTGGCCCGATTTTCAGACACACGGTTACACACGCACAGATTTCCCCCCCCACACACACACATTTGTGGATCTGGTTACAGACACACAGATATTTTTTATTTATTTATTTTTAACACACATTTGTGGATCGAAATTCACATTTGCAAATACTTTTGCTACAATAATGGCCCCATAATATGGCATATCTATCTATCTATCTATCTATCTATATATATATATGTGTGTGTGTGTGTATATATATATATATAGATAGATAGATATGTGTGTGTGTGTATATATATATATATATATACGAGGTCTATTAGAAAAGAAACCGACAGTTTTATTTTTTTTAAAAACTATATGGATTTGAATCACGTGTGATTACATCAGCCAAGCTTGAACCCTCGTGCGCATGCGTGAGTTTTTTCACGCCTGTCGGTGACGTCATTCACCTGTGAGCACGCCTTGTGGAAGGAGTGGTCCAGCCCCGTCGTCGGATTTTCATTGTCTGAGAAGTTGCTGAGAGACTGGCGCTGTGCTTGATCTAAATTTTTTCAAAAGCTGTGAGGCACATCCAAGTGGACATCATTCGAGAAATTCAGCTGGTTTTCGGTGTAAATTTTAATGGCTGATGAGAGATTTTGGATTGTTTCTATCGCTGTAAGGACTTCCCACGGAACGGGACGTCGTGCAGCGCTCCGAGGCGACGCCGTCATCCTGTTTCAAGCTGAAAACCTCCAAATTTAAGCCTCTGTTGACCCAGGACGTTGTGACATAACAGAGAAGTTTCAGAAGAGCTCGGAATCAGCAGTTTATCCGGACATTCCACTGTTAAAGGAGATTTTTTTAATGAAAGACGTGCGGACGGATTGGCGCGTCGGCTCGCAGCCCACCACAGGAAAAACACCTCCGTGTTGATAACCATTTGTAAAATCTAGGCGGCTTTTGGTGGCTTTCAATTGAGTGAGTATCTGGGAAATTGTTTAACAGCAGGGCATGTTCCAACGGAGGTGTTTTACTTGTGGCGGGCGCGCGCCAATCCATCCGCACGTCTTTCATTAAAAAAAAAAATCTCCTTTAACAGTGGAATGTCCGGATAAACTGCTGATTCCGAGCTCTTCTGAAACTTCTCTGTTATCAAAATCTCTCATCAGCCGTTAAAATTTACACCGAAAACCACGCTAATGCTGGCTGCACATCGTGATGTCTGTCAGTTTCAGCGACAGATGGTGGAGTGGTTAAACTGCTAACCCTAACGTTCTGCCTGATGGTCTCTGGTATCGAGCAGCTCAGTGGTTCACACCTGACCTGCTTTGAGTTTAGTCTTATCTGGTCTTTTCATGTTTGTCTTATTGCGTCTCATCTTTTTGCTGATAAACATCTTTGATATGACCTCATATTTCCCTCCTTTGCTGAAGGTGTCAGGACACACTTTGCTAAGCTGCTGATGTGTGACCTCTGGTCTTATCTTATCTCTGCTGTCTCCTCCGCCTGCTGGTATTTATTTTACCCGGAACCTCTCTGATTAATGTCTGGTCTTTAATTTGTTACATAATTACACTACATCTGAATCCTTGGTCGGGTTTTAAGTTCTAGACCTATGGTTACATGCCCTCTGATTGAACTCTTAAAAGTTTCCTCACCATGCTGCATTTTTCATCCTTTGCAGGTTAAATATCCAGCATCCTTTGTGATGCATGTTGCGGGTTGTTCTACATTCTTTTGTACTTTGAGTCTTCTTGTTCCTGTACTGTAGGAATGATCAGTTTATAAAATCGTCACAGTCTCCTTTTCTTGTTACGCTTCCTGCTATAATGATTAAATGCGGTGTCAAGACCAACATTTCCAATGGCTCAGGCTACTTAATTTTGTCTTCAGGAAGGATCTCAACTGAGACGACATGCTACCACTTGTGGCAATGTGCTGCTGATCTTTATATCGTCACAGCTTTACTGAGTTTTCCACCTGGTACTCCACTCATCAAGGAATAACAATAAGCTAACAGGCTGACCTTGGTTTGATTGTTTTTGTTTTGTTTTTTTTTTTGTGGCTGAAATTGGTTCAGTTGTTTGTTTGCTTGTTTTTTGTTATTAAACGTTATATTTGAAGAGCAATTATAAAAAAAGGAAACAGCAGAGGCAGGTCATACATGTTGCTGAACATTTGTAAACATCAAGTCTTTATCTTTTAAACACAAGGGAAAGCAAATAAGTATATAAATGGAGAAATAAAAAATGTCAAGACCATCCTTACAAAGGGCTCTACACTCTCCATCATGATACTCTCATATAGGTATATTTATACCTAAATTGATAACAAATTTAAGTATCCAAGGAGAGAGAGAGAGAGAGAGAGAGAGATAAAGAAAAGGTAATGATAATTAGTAAATAAAAGTGACTGACATAGTAATAATGAGTGTATCTACTCCCTGTGCACATTCCTTCACCCATAATTTCTTATGTAAACAATACCTTATCATGGAGTAATAAGACAAGAAAAAAAGGAGGCAGGAGGAAGCAACATCAACCTAGTTATTACATTTTAATGGAATAAATAAGGATAGTTTGCTGCCTACATATATAACACTGACTAACAGTAACGTAGTCATTACAACAAAAACAAAAACCAGAACCAGGTGAGTGGAGTCAGGAACTCAGGAGGAGGTTTATCACTTTAACCAGCATCTTACCTATAAGTTGCCAGACAACTTGTCCAAGCTTCCCAGTAACTTTCAAGTTTATCTTGTTCAAGTTTAAGAATGAATGTTAGCTTCTCCATTATAAAAATATCCTCAACCACTTTGATCCAGTTGTCGACTGTGGGAGTGTCCCTTGTTTGTTTTTTAAGTGGCTTTTTCACTGGTACTTCACTCATCGTGGAATAACAGTAAGCTAACAGGCTGACATGGGTTCGGTTGTTTTTGTTTTTTGTGGCTGACCTTGGTCAGCCACCTTGATCCTTCGTGGTCCTTTGGTCTCCACATTAGAAATATTACTAGGACTGCTTTCTTCCACCTGCGAAATACAGCGAAGATTCATCCCATCCTGTCTATGGCTGATGCTGAGACCCTGATCCATGCATTTATCTCTTCTAGACTGGACTACTGCAATGTTCTATTTTCTGGTTTACCGCAGTCTAGCATTAGGAGTCTCCAATTGGTTCAAAATGCTGCAGCCAGACTTTTGACACAAAGCAGAAAGTTCGACCACATTACACCCATTTTGGCATCCCTTCACTGGCTTCCTGTCCCAGTGAGATCAGATTTTAAGGTTCTGCTACTAACCTATAAAATTATTCATGGACTGGCACCCTCTTACCTAGCTGACCTAATTAAACCTTACGTACCGGCCTGGGCTTTACGTTCTCAGGGTGCAGGACTACTTTGTGTCCCTAAGGTGAATAAGAAGTCTGCGGGTCACAGAGCTTTCTCTTATCATGGCCCTGTTCTGTGGAATGATCTCCCTGCGTCAATAAAACAGTCAGATTCTGTGGAGACTTTCAAGTCCAGACTTAAGACACACTTATTTTCCCTTTCATATGGCTAGCATACTGGTACAGTTTTGTTTTATGCTTTTTACTCAATTCATTTTATTAGTAATTGGAGCGGGCCGCGGCCTCAACTTTACCTAAATACTGGGTCTTTTAGTGAAGTTAAGGGCTAGCGGCCAGCGATCACCTTAGTATTTCTCTCTTTTTCTTGTTGTTTAATGCTGACAAATTATACAGTATTTGTTGTCTTTCTGATGCCTGACTCTGTTTTTTCTCTCTGTTTAAGGTGCAGCTCCATCCAGAGATGGAAGTTGTGTTCGTGTTGGCGATCCTCCTGTCCTGTGCGCCAACAGCATTTCTTATATATTTGTCTGTGAACTGTTCTGTGAATTGTTCTGTAATTTATGTTTGTAGCATGGCCCAAACAGAGGGTCACCCCTTTGAGTCTGGTCTGCTTGACGTTTCTTCCTCAGAGGGAGTTTTTCCTTACCACTGTTGCTCTGGGGGTTGGTAAGGTTAAACCTTACCTGTGTGAAGCGCTTTGAGGCAACTCTGTTGTGATTTGGCGCTATATAAATGAAAATAAATTGAAATTGAAATTAAGTGGGTTTTTACATGGTACTTAACTCACCATGGAATAACTGTAAGCTATCAGGCTGACCTTGGTTTGTTTGGATTTTTTTTTTTTTTTTTTGGAGTGGGTTTTCACATGGTACTTCAGTCATGGAATAACTGTAAGCTATCAGGCTGACCTTGGTTTGTTTGGATTTTTTTTTTTTTTTTTTTGGAGTGGGTTTTCACATGGTACTTCAGTCATGGAATAACTGTAAGCTATCAGGCTGACCTTGGTTTGTTTGGATTTTTTTTTTTTTTTTTTTGGAGTGGGTTTTCACATGGTACTTCAGTCATGGAATAACAGTAAGCTAACAGGCTGACCTTGGTTCGGCTGTTTCTGTTGTTGTTGTGTCTGACCTTGGTTCGGCTGTTTCTGTTGTTGTTGTGTCTGACCTTGGTTCGGCTGTTTCTGTTGTTGTTGTGTCTGACCTTGGTTCGGCTGTTTCTGTTGTTGTTGTGTCTGACCTTGGTTCGGCTGTTTCTGTTGTTGTTGTGTCTGACCTTGGTTCGGCTGTTTCTGTTGTTGTTGTGTCTGACCTTGGTTCGGCTGTTTCTGTTGTTGTTGTGTCTGACCTTGGTTCGGCTGTTTCTGTTGTTGTTGTGTCTGACCTTGGTTCGGCTGTTTCTGTTGTTGTTGTGTCTGACCTTGGTTCGGCTGTTTCTGTTGTTGTTGTGTCTGACCTTGGTTCGGCTGTTTCTGTTGTTGTTGTGTCTGACCTTGGTTCGGCTGTTTCTGTTGTTGTTGTGTCTGACCTTGGTTCGGCTGTTTCTGTTGTTGTTGTGTCTGACCTTGGTTCGGCTGTTTCTGTTGTTGTTGTGTCTGACCTTGGTTCGGTTGTTTCTGTGTTTTTTGTGGCTGACCTTGGTTCGGTTGTTTCCGTGTTTTTTGTGGCTGACCTTGGTTCGGTTGTTTCTGTGTTTTTTGTGGCTGACCTTGGTTCGGTTGTTTGTTTTTTAGTGGGTTTTCACCTGGTACTTCACTCATCATGGAATAACAGTAAGCTAACAGGCTGACCTTGGTTCGGTTGTTTTTTGTTGTTGTTGTTGTTGTGGCTGACCTTGGTTCGGTTTTTTTTTTTTCTTTCTGATGTGCTGCTGTGCATGCGTCATTTCGGAGAGTCAGTAGCGATTCACCGTTTATCACCTCATTTCTGCTTAAAAGTGACTTTAGAATGATTTAAGAGGTTTTACTTTGACATCAGATGGTTAATAATCACATTATTCCCTTTGATTGCTTTGGGATTGAGAGTCAGACTCAGACATGCTGCTGTGGCACTCTGATCTCTCCTCCGTCTTTTATTATTAAATATTACTGAATTTATATCAAACTGATTGTTCTATAAAAGCTTCAGATATCTGTGGCTGAGATGATGACTGGAGTGTAATTTTAAGAAGAAACGAGGCTTAAAACTGTGAACTGCTGCTGACAGTCTGAAATGACTTATGCGCAGTAAAGGCAGGGGGGACAGATTTTTAGGGGGGACTGTTCGGCTGGCAACACCAGCACTGCTCAGCCATGTTCTGGTCTCTGGCGCGGTCCTGACATGCAGGTACAGATCTGTGCCTCTGCTGATTAGCTGCACCCTCATCAGGTGCTTGTTTGCAACTCCATGCTTTGTATTGGTCAGTCTGGTTTGTCAGTATGGTGCCAACAGTCAAACTGTACAACAGGCGATGTTACTGTTAAAGTACAACATCTGCAGACACACACGGCAATCAGAGGAGAAAACTTTCATGCCTGTGAGGGTTTGTTCTAGATCGAATCAAATCAAATCAATTTTATTTATATAGCGCCAAATGACAACAGTCGCCCCAAGGCGCTTTATATTGTAAGGCAAAAGCCATACAATAATTACAGAAAAACCCCAATGGTCAAAACGACCCCCTATGAGCAAGCACTTGGCGACAGTGGGAAGGAAAACTCCCTTTTAACAGGAAGAACCCTCCAGCAGAACCAGGCTCAGGGAGGGGCAGTCTTCTGCTGGGACTGGTTGGGGCTGAGGGGAGAGAATCAGGAAAAAGACATGCTGTGGAAGAGAGCAGAGATCAATCACCAATGATTAAAAGCCGAGTGGTGCATACAGAGCAAAAAGAGGTGAATCATGGGAAACCCCTCAGTAGTCTAAGTCTATAGCAGCATAACTAAGGGATAGTTCAGGGTCACCTGATCCAGCCTAACTATAAGCTTTTTCAAAAAGGAAAGTTTTAAGCTTAATCTTAAAAGTAGAGAGGGTGTCTGTCTCCCTGATCCGAATTGGGAGCTGGTTCCACAGGAGAGGAGCCTGAAAGCTGAAGGCTCTGCCTCCCATTCTACTCTTACAAACCCTAGGAACTACAAGTAAGCCTGCAGTCTGAGAGCGAAGCGCCTGAAGATGCCTGAAACAGCAGAGAGAAAATAAAATCAACTGGTTGCTTTGCAAAAACAATGTCGGACTCTGTAGTTTTCTCTGGGCCCCTCCCCAATCGGACCGGGAGTGACATGTTTAGCCGCATGTTCTCCTTGAATTGCTGGCTGTCTGAGTGGTGTCCAAAAAATGAGGTGGGCTTCATAGATAATTGGCAAAGCTTCTGGGGAAAACCTGGTCTTGTTAGGAGAGACGGCATCCATCCCACTTTGGATGGAGCAACTCTCATTTCTAGAAATCTGGCCAATTTTCTTAAATCCTCCAAACCGTGACTATCCAGGGTTGGGACCAGGAAGCAGAGTTGTAGTCTTACACACCTCTCTGCAGCTTCTCTCCCCCTGCCATCCCCTCATTACCCCATCCCCGTAGAGACGGTGCCTGCTCCCAGACCACCAATAACCAGCAAAAATCTATTTAAGCATAAAAATTCAAAAAGAAAAAATAATATAGCACCTTCAACTGCACCACAGACTAAAACAGTTAAATGTGGTCTATTAAACATTAGGTCTCTCTCTTCTAAGTCCCTGTTAGTAAATGATATAATAATTGATCAACATATTGATTTATTCTGCCTTACAGAAACCTGGTTACAGCAGGATGAATATGTTAGTTTAAATGAGTCAACACCCCCGAGTCACACTAACTGCCAGAATGCTCGTAGCATGGGCCGAGGCGAAGGATTAGCAGCAATCTTCCATTCCAGCTTATTAATTAATCAAAAACCCAGACAGAGCTTTAATTCATTTGAAAGCTTGACTCTTAGTCTTGTCCATCCAAATTGGAAGTCCCAAAAACCAGCTTTATTTGTTGTTATCTATCGTCCTCCTGGTCGTTACTGTGAGTTTCTCTGTGAATTTTCAGAACTTTTGTCTGACTTAGTGCTTAGCTCAGATAAGATAATTATAGTGGGCGATTTTAACATCCACACAGATGCTGAGAATGACAGCCTCAACACTGCATTTAATCTATTATTAGACTCAATTGGCTTTGCTCAAAATGTAAATGAGTCCACCCACCACTTTAATCATATTTTAGATCTTGATCTGACTTATGGTATGGAAATTGAAGACTTAACAGTATTCCCTGAAAACTCCCTTCTGTCTGATCATTTCTTAATAACATTTACATTTACTCTGATAGACTACCCAGCAGTGGGGAATAAGTTTCATTATACTAGAAGTCTTTCAGAAAGCGCTGTAACTAGGTTTAAGGATATGATTCCTTCTTTATGTTCTCTAATGCCATATACCAACACAGTGCAGAGTAGCTACCTAAACTCTGTAAGTGAGATAGAGTATCTCATCAATAGTTTTACATCCTCATTGAAGACAACTTTGGATGCTGTAGCTCCTCTGAAAAAGAGAGCTTTAAATCAGAAGTGCCTGACTCCGTGGTATAACCCTGGTATAACAAACTTGCAGCTTAAAGCAGATAACCCGTAACTTGGAGAGGAAATGGCGTCTCACTAATTTAGATCTTCACTTAGCCTGGAAAAAGAGTCTGTTGCTCTATAAAAAAGTATTTGGTTAGACTCTTTCTCTCCGATTGTTCTGTCTGAGTTATTTTCATTAGTTACTTCATCCAAACCATCAACATGTCTATTAGACCCCATTCCTACCAGGCTGCTCAAGGAAGCCCTACCATTATTTAATGCTTCGATCTTAAATATGATCAATCTATCTTTATTAGTTGGCTATGTACCACAGGCTTTTAAAGTGGCAGTAATTAAACCATTACTTAAAAAGCCATCACTTGACCCAGTTATCTTAGCTAATTATAGGCCAATCCCCAACCTTCCTTTTCTCTCAAAAATTCTTGAAAGGGTAGTTGTAAAACTGCTAACTGATCATCTGCAGAGGAATGGTCTATTTGAAGAGTTTCAGTCAGGTTTTAGAATTCATCATAGTACAGAAACAGCATTAGTGAAGGTTACAAATGATCTTCTTATGGCCTCAGACAGTGGACTCATCTCTGTGCTTGTTCTGTTAGACCTCAGTGCTGCTTTTGATACTGTTGACCATAAAATTTTATTACAGAGATTAGAGCATGCCATAGGTATTAAAGGCACTGCGCTGCGGTGGTTTGAATCATATTTATCTAATAGATTACAATTTGTTCATGTAAATGGGGAATCTTCTTCACAGACTAAGGTTAATTATGGAGTTCCACAAGGTTCTGTGCTAGGACCAATTTTATTCACTTTATACATGCTTCCCTTAGGCAGTATTATTAGACGGCATTGCTTAAATTTTCATTGTTACGCAGATGATACCCAGCTTTATCTATCCATGAAGCCAGAGGACACACACCAATTAGCTAAACTGCAGGATTGTCTTACAGACATAAAGACATGGATGACCTCTAATTTCCTGCTTTTAAACTCAGATAAAACTGAAGTTATTGTACTTGGCCCCACAAATCTTAGAAACATGGTGTCTAACCAGATCCTTACTCTGGATGGCATTACCCTGACCTCTAGTAATACTGTGAGAAATCTTGGAGTCATTTTTTATCAGGATATGTCATTCAAAGTGCATATTAAACAAATATGTAGGACTGCTTTTTTGCATTTACGCAATATCTCTAAAATTAGAAAGGTCTTGTCTCAGAGTGATGCTGTAAAACTAATTCATGCATTTATTTCCTCTAGGCTGGACTATTGTAATTCATTATTATCAGGTTGTCCTAAAAGTTCCCTGAAAAGCCTTCAGTTAATTCAAAATGCTGCAGCTAGAGTACTAACAGGGACTAGAAGGAGAGAGCATATCTCACCCATATTGGCCTCTCTTCATTGGCTTCCTGTTAATTCTAGAATAGAATTTAAAATTCTTCTTCTTACTTATAAGGTTTTGAATAATCAGGTCCCATCTTATCTTAGGGACCTCATAGTACCATATCACCCCAATAGAGTGCTTCGCTCTCAGACTGCAGGCTTACTTAGTTCCTAGGGTTTGTAAGAGTAGAATGGGAGGCAGAGCCTTCAGCTTTCAGGCTCCTCTCCTGTGGAACCAGCTCCCAATTCAGATCAGGGAGACAGACACCCTCTCTACTTTTAAGATTAGGCTTAAAACTTTCCTTTTTGCTAAAGCTTATAGTTAGGGCTGGATCAGGTGACCCTGAACCATCCCTTAGTTATGCTGCTATAGACGTAGACTGCTGGGGGGTTCCCATGATGCACTGAGTGTTTCTTTCTCTTTTTGCTCTGTATGCACCACTCTGCATTTAATCATTAGTGATTGATCTCTGCTCCCCTCCACAGCATGTCTTTTTCCTGGTTCTCTCCCTCAGCCCCAACCAGTCCCAGCAGAAGACTGCCCCTCCCTGAGCCTGGTTCTGCTGGAGGTTTCTTCCTGTTAAAAGGGAGTTTTTCCTTCCCACTGTCACCAAGTGCTTGCTCACAGGGGGTCGTTTTGACCGTTGGGGTTTTTACGTAATTATTGTATGGCCTTGCCTTACAATATAAAGCGCCTTGGGGCAACTGTTTGTTGTGATTTGGCACTATATAAATACAATTGATTGATTGATTGATTGATTGGTTGTCACGCTGCATTGCTACTGCTTTGTGATTCTGAAAGCTAACAATGCTGGCGAGTCCTCTTTTGATATTTTTAAACCATGTCTGAGAGGAGGGATGATTCATTCTTCATCAGCCAACTAACACCCTCACCACGGTGTTCCAGTCACTCACCAACGCAACACAGCCCACTTTATGTCTGAAATCTGAAGTCTAGTGTGGTCCGCACGTAGGCCTGCTTCAGCTCCTGGATTCGCTCCACCCAATCCTTCTTAAAATGGAGTTGTATTGTTTGAGCTCAAAGTAACAGGCTGTCACAGCATGCTGCTATGGTCCCAGATCAGGCCGGTGTGTGTGTGTGTTTCTTACCTGGGGAAGGCATCGAAGCAGTAGGTCTTGCGTGTATCAGGAAAGGCCACCCGTAGTCCGGACATGAGTGGTGAGTGTAAGATGACAGCAGCACATTCGTAGCGAGCAGCTAAATCGATGGTGGGCACGGTGCCGATGCTCTGACCGTACAGGATGATGTTCTCAGGCGTTACACCGTACCTGTGCAGCAAGATCAGAACCATCAGAACTCCACCAGCCTGTAACGACTGTGCAACCCCACGCAAGTGAGCGCACACCAGAGCACATTATGCACATAGTATCCATAGCTAGTTAAAAATAAGTATATATCTCCTTCCACAACAAATCTAGATGTAAAATCTTCAGCTTGGTGCTTTGAATAGCTGAGCTTTATTATCAAGCAGGAAGTAGGTCACAGTTCATGTTGTCCTTATACAGTGGCTTGCAAAAGTATTCAGCCCCTTGGTATTTCATGTATTTTAATTTGTACAGAAGAGGGTTTTCTTTCACCAAAACATTAAAACTAGGCTTGCATCATAATTGTAATTATGCAACCCATCATCTTGGCTTTTATATTTTTAATTCATTTATATCAAGTTGTAGAGATTTACTTTGAGTCTAAGCAAGATCATTTTAGAAATTTTTATATTGAGCCTGATTTACTTTTTGTATTTGTAATGCCATAAACAAATTAAAATGCATGAAATACCAAGGGGCTGAATACTTTTGCATGTCACTGTAAATGTTCCTTACAGGGGTGGAACGTGGCTGCTGGTTACTGTGAACAAGCACTTTTCACCATCCTTGTGTAAACCTGCATTTCTAGTTTTAATTGACATGTCCTGAGCCAGCACACTTTGTCCCCTGTCATTAGGAGGGTGCTAACTAGAGCACAATAGGGGCTAATTAGAGCAATTGTTAGTCACTAGCCAATAGCAGTCTGCCTCTCGGTAGGAGGGGTCTGGTTAGGTTTAAACTCCAGCTTTTGCTGGCTTCTGTTATTCTTCTCTACAAGAGTCAAGACACAAGTCAGACTACCAGAGCAAGAATTTTACCTGAGGAAGCTTCTGTGATTAGAAGCGAAATGTCCTCACGTCAAGCAACCCAGTCCAGTCGAAGATTCAAGCTTCTCTACTATGTTAGCTTCGATAACCACTAATCTGCTAACTGAAAAGAAAATTTTATAATGCTAAACCGATAACCTGCAAAAAAATAAATAAATAAATAAAAATTGCGGAAGTTACACCTAACTTTTAGTATGGACTCAGTACGCAGTCAGCTAAGCCATTTTCAAGTTTAAGCACTGCAAGTGCTGTTGAGTAAATTCAAAGGCGATCACAAAACAAAAACAAACAAAAAGCCAAAGCTTCTGTCTTTGTGCGCCCAGCCCTGTCATGGTCTGCCTTTCTCTGCCTCTCTCCTTCCCTTTTTTAACCTCGTGTGTAGTTTGTCTCTTTTCCCTCCAGGTGGTGCGCTGCAGAGCCGAGGAACATCTGCAGCTCATCATCTCCTCGCAGCTGACTCGCATGGCTTCCACACTGCTCCTGCACATGGTCGGTCACTTTGGAACTCATCTGCTCTCTGCCTCTGTAGTGCACAGCTCTGCCCACCTTCAGTTAAATTCCTCCATGTCTACGAGATCCCGTTCTCATGCTGCTCCTCTTTGTGACTGTGTATGACTAAGAACTGTTTCTAAGAACTGTATCCAAGAACTGTTTCGAAGAACTAATTCCAAGAAATGTATGAGCTCTGATGCAGAACACCTAAGAACTTTCCAAGTCGTTTCTAAAAGTCAAGTCTTGCATAATTGGAACTGCATCACAAGATGTGCAGCACCTGACCTCTGAAGATAATTCATGAACTTTGAACAATTCCTGAATAGAGAACCTTATTTCCTAGACAGTGAACTTTATTCCTGGACCTGAGAACATTCCTTTTTGAGCCTTCAGTGAATTGTTGGTTAAGGCTTCCTATGTTACGAGTGCAATCACTCACCTGTGTTCTCCTCCGTCCTAATAATTCCTCGTCCTCGGCTCTCTGCATCCCACCTAGCCCTGGTTCCAGCTCCATATACTCCAGCTCGTTCTCAGACACCCAAGTCTGGCCCTGTGTGCTCTGCGGCTCCCAAACTTCCACCATTATATGTGGGCCCTGTCTCAGCTCAGCAGGCTTCCTCCAGCTCAACACAGTACTTTAAGATATTTAGTGTTGTAAATAACGCTTGTTTCGTTCACAACCTGTTCTGGTTCTTGCTCCCAGCATTTGAGTCCAGCACCTTGTAACAGTCAGGTTCCATCCGGACCTCTAACCACAACAGGCCCACCGCTACAAAAAAAAAAAAAAAAAGCATAATTTACTTTCAACATGCTGATACTCAGACAGTGAGCAGCAGACATGAAATGCAAAGCACCTTTCACTAATGGTTTCATTTAAAACCAACCAATTCCAGACAGTTTACTGAAATTAACAGCAACACTGTCATTTTTACAACATGAAAATATGATATTGCAAATATTTTTTAAAGTAATGCACTAATTTCTGAAGGTGTGAGCGATAAACAGACGTGCTGAAAGGCATTATGGGAAAATTCAAATGATCTGCTCTCATCACTTCCTGCCCGTCAAAATGCAGAGGACACGGCCATCTACCAGATGGGAGTGTAAATAGACCAACATATTTGTGAATCTCAAATGCAGTTTTACGCTCGGAACATCTCAATGTAAGTGGATCACCGATCACACACATTGTAAAAACCAACACACAAGTTACTGTAACTTTACAGCGGGTGTCAACATTGGCAACTTTTTGTTTATCTCAGTTTCACAACAGTAAATCATTTTAAAGTCACTATAAATAATGGTTCCTCATCGTTTGCATAGTTCTCATGCTGTCAGCATTCCATTTGACTGTGGTCCAACCTCCCAAGTCCGATGTCTTTCACGAATGTTGACGATATGTGAATGGATCAATAACTAAAGCTCAGACGAGCTGAATGTGACTCGGGGATGAAAAGCAATGTTTTCATACAGAAACAATAGCGGTAAGAACATTTTATCAACTACTTGAACTATTTACGCAGTTCCAGCCGTTTGTGGCTGGAACATGCGTGTGCGCACACGCGGTTGTGAAGACAAACCTGTTCTCAAAACAACCAGACCCCACACCTGCCAGTGCTGCAGACCTGAGCACAGGCTGGCGCTCAGTATCACACACGATGTCAAGTCACGGCATCATGAATGTTTCGTTATGATTTTGTTTAAAGCGTTATGTCGGCATTCGCTTTGCTTTTCTTTTGTTAGTTTCAGTTTTGTTTCGTTCCTTTATGCGCTCTTGATTCGCAGATTTTTCAGTGATGGGAGAAGTGTAAGATCATTTGTCCACCTTTTGTCAATGATTTGTGACTTTTTTCCTTCGTTCAGCTTTCCTTGTGTGCCATGTAGGGCTTAAACGATTAATCGAGTAACTCAAATAATTCGATTACAAAAAATGCTCGAGGCAAATTCTGTGCCTCAAAGCTTCGTTTAACGTTGCAGTACATATGCCAGGCCTGTGTGTGGCGCTGCAACGGCCGCAGGAAAAAAAAACAGAAGAAGACTGGAGCGTAACAGCTAATCAAATTAGCAACGATAGCTACCGCTTTCCAACGTGACACAGAGTAAAATAAAGCCTTTTAAGAGAAAGATGGTCCACGCTGATCATCTGAAATAGACTTACTGTGCATTTAAAGCGAAGCAGTGTGTTTGTGTATTTTTAAAAAACACACGGACCCGGTGGCCAGCTGCTGTCTCTCTCTACCCAGTGTGAGGGGCTCTCAGACCAGGCGAGTCACCGCTCTGTCCCCGGCTACATTGACAAACAGCAGAAGTTCACTCTTTCTTCTGTGTTACCTCAGACTCACTGAGTGTTTGACTTTTTAATTTTGGCTTTTTTGGGCAACACACAACACTTCACAAACACGGTAACTTAAAATAATAATAAAAAAATGACTGGGTCTTGCATGTTCAACCTCCAGCTGAAATGCATCTGCTGAATTGCAGAGAAAGAGGGATTAAAAAAAAAAAAAAAAAAAAACAGGGACCAGTCCATCAACCTTTATTAAAAAAAAAAAAAAAAAAAAAAAAAAAAAAAAAAAAAAAAAAAACTTAAAAATGGTTACATTTTACAAGTTGGAGAAAACAAAACAGAAAGCCACATCCCATCATTTCAGCAAAATGTCAAGACTTTGGTGCAGTGGCATTGTGCCATTGCTTAGGGAGAGCCCTGGACTATTGATGTTTAAAAACCAAGAAGTACTTTTTATCCGATTACTCAATTAATCGCCAGAATAATCGATAGAATACTCGATTAGTAAAATAATCAATAGCCGCAGCCCTAGTGCCAGGTGACTGAGCCCTTAGTGTAAATAACAACATTAAAAGCTTTCCATCATGTGCCATCTGTTAGAAACACATCTGGTACGTATTTGAAGGAAAGCTTTCACAGCTTGGGCGCTGCCTGTAATTGTTGTGTTGGTACTGTATGATGAAACACACTGTTGATGCCATGTACAGGTGAACCCCACTGATGCGCATGCGTTAAGTCGTGATTCGGTTTTACTCACAATCGATTTGTGGACCCCAAAATTTTAGACTACTGTATAATATTCTGCATAATTTTTTTAGTCAACTTCATTAACTCGTGATTTTCAGATAACCCATGGTCCGATTTTGTGGATCCCAAGTCGCGCGAGTTAATGGGGCTCACATTTATTTAGTGAGAAGCAGTGTGATAATGTACTTTGAAAACACCCACTGTGCAGTGCTGTCCCCCTGCTCTCTCCAATGCAACCGCACATGTGAGACAAAGCAAGATTTAGATTTAGAGAATCGGGCTTCAATTATCATCAATTAAAAAATGCTTAGGCAAACCCAAAAATATCACTGAAACATGGTGATTTTTTTGGATCAGATTTCATTCTAAATGGGCCTGAAAATTAACTTGTCACACTGGGTTGGGGGGGGGGGGGGCATGAAGTACATGTGTGACTGTATTGCTCACTCACAAATATGGAGCAGGCAAGCCTTACTGTGTGTGTAGGAGCTAACAGACAAACTCATCAAGTCAAAGGATTAAAACTAAAAAAAAAAAAAAAAAAAAAAAAAAAAAAACAAGATCTGAATGAAAATTTTTTTCACGCCCAAAACATACAGTCCATAAGCCAGTCATCAATTTTGACCTAATCGGTACCACTTAATAGTTTTGACTGTGGTGAATGTTTGGTCTCCAAAGTAAAGGTCAAACAAGGTCGACATTCATTGGATTCTATGACTTGTGACGCATTGAGACCCTGTAACATAACTACCGGTAAGCATGACAGATGGTGCAAACTATTCCTTTTTAGAACCCTATTAATCCAAACAATAATTTGCATCATTTTTTACTGAAATTGGAGCAACTTTAACTTTTGACCTCTGTACAAACTGAAACTGACCTTTGTCACCATTTTTGCTGTTTTTACCCCATAACATTCAGTCATAGATAGTCCAAACTAACCCTTTTTAGAATTATTATGCTCAGACAAATAATGTGATATAGTTTTCAACATCATTGGAGTATTTTTAATTTTTTACATTTTGACCTCTGTGTAATTCTTCATTGACCCCTACCTAGCTACAGCTGCCACCCTGGGATGGCTGTACTACATTTTTGTGGAGGCCATGGTAGACTGAGGCTGGATTCTAAATGTTGTTTCATCACCTTAAGTGGTACAGAAAACCTGCTTGGCCCATGGACTAAGCTGTTCATCATGTATCTTTTTAAAGAAACCCTTTTGTGATCATGTCCTAGTGTATAAGGTAAAACAAGGTGGAGACAGCTAAGAAAATAGCAAATTGTTCTCCTGATGAACAAGATTATATTTCACTTACTAACCATTCCTGCTCTTTTCTAATGCAGCATCAAATTACAGATTTTAACATGCACATTATTTAAATACTTCAGGATAAACATATAACATAACATATTAAAAAAACACTGGCATAAGTCCAATACGTTAAGGGTTAGTTTTTTTTATAAGTTAAGAGCATGTTGAAGCGCACTGAAACATACTTAAGCTCACTGATGTACGTCCTAATAAGCTGAGCTCCTCAAAAAATTTTGGGTATGCTGAAAATTTTCAACACATGCCAGTGTGTGACTCATATGTCCCGCACATGCTGGACATAAGTTGTAGGTAAGTTACGTGATTGTTGGCACACATTTCTTGTAATTTACTCATAAGTCTAAATATGTCCATTAATGCTGGCCACTGATTGGCTGAAACCTGCGGTCCTCATGCAGAACGTCTCATGTTTCATTCACACATGGAGTAAATTTGACCTGTTCATTTCAGTCCAATTCACCATCATATAAAGCTGATTTCTGAAAATGATGTTTGAAAATACTTTAATTCATTGTGTTTTAAAGCATGTCCCTCTGTGGTTTTTCTGCTCCAGGTGTGTTTCTTATGCTGGTGTTGCACTCTGATCACACAGAAGCACTGTGATGATTTAAAGTTTTAAAGCAGCAGTTGCTGTCTGTGTGATCATCAGACGACCTGATCAATCGACCAGGGAGATCACACCTGATTAATGCATTGTCACTCTGAAAGCAACCGCTGGGCGCTTTGAAAGTTTAGAGTCACAGCCCTCCATTCATTCACAGCAGCGTTTCGCACAGCCAGTCCACTCATCATTCTGTACACAATGAAAATGGTCCAAAAAAAATGAAAATAAAAATAAAATAATGTTAAATTACTCCGTTTCTGACCGGCACCAACTGTGCAGTACCGACCCAAACCACTCAGTGGAAACAGGGCTGTCAGCAAACGCTGGTTAATTGTCAAGGTGTGAGCTGCATTAATTTATTAGACGTACACCAGTATTTTTAATACGACCGGCATATGCAGGCTAAATCGTCAAGGTGTGACAGGGCCTTTACTTCATTCAATACCATTTAAGTAAAAGCTCTAGAAAAGCTGCCCCAGAAAATGTTGGGTGTTTGATGTCCCGGGGTGCATTCTGGAGGGTTTTTTGATGACTATTTTCTCATTTAGTTGCACTGCTTCATGTGTCCTATATTTGTATTTTCTTTTGCACATTTTCACTAGTGATGTCAGTCTGACACCAAAGCTTCGATCCTTGCTTTAAATTCGAAGTTGTGCTCTTTTTGAACCACTGCTTTAAAGCTTGCTTTACGTCAGAGCAAATGACATAAGCGAGAACGTATGAAGCAGTGACTGCTTCAGTCCCGAATGAATCGCTTCATATCGCAAGATGAGTCGTTGACGTGAGACTTGCTTCAGGAAGCTTCTGCGCGCCAAAACACACCTTAAAGGCACCCGTCACAACAAACAACACGTGGATTGTTGTTGGGGTTGTTGTTATCATCATCACTGCTTTTGGATCAACATGGAGCCAAACAGGAAGAGAAGCCATTCTCAAATGTGGGAACACTTTGAGCTGATCAGTACTAATAAGGTGAGTACTTTATTACTAAACAAGCAACTTAAAAGGTAGTAATGTAGCAGTTTGTAAGTTAGATACAGTTGCATGTGCGGTTGTAAAGGCAGCATAAATATTGTTTAGCCAACAAGAATAAATGTGGGTAAACATTTCTGTGGTCATTCCAGTCCACCAGAGGATCCTCCGATCTTTGCAAGGGAGGATCAGTCATGTATCTCTGAAGTTCAATTGTGGCATCCAATGTATAATTCCTGTGAGCTCTTGTGTTTTTTCAAAAGCTGGAGACGTTGTCAGCAAAAAAAGAAATCACCTGAGTCCACAAACAGTGGAAAAACTCTTATTCCTCAATAAAAACCTCTGAATTCCCATCCACAAATTTCATGACAGTCTGTTACACAAGCACAACACACTTTCCCTGCACCTATTTTGTGTCCTAAATAACAATCTCTGAATTCCCATTGCCAAAATTCATGACTGTCCTGAGTTACACAAGCACAGCCCACCTTCCCTGCACATACTTTGTTTCCTAAAGCACACCTCTCAATCCCAGGTACTAATTAATGTATACTGAAACAGCTGAAGATATTTTGACAGTGTTGTCTAGTATTTCACCACTAGATGTCACTGAAATGAAACTTTGAATGAATGAATGTTTAATACAATTGGCAAAGTGGTTCAATACTGGTTTACTGCTTCATTTGAGCATCACTAATTTTCACTTTCTCTTTGCCTTTAACTAAAATTTGATATCACAATCTAACCTACATGTTTGTTTGATAAGATTACCACAACAGCGTAATCATTTTCAAATGTTTGGCTTCCCTCATCCTAACTAACCTGATTTTAAAGTTAGAACCCCAAACAGACCCAATACTGCTCGACCTTAGACATTACATTAAAAAAAGGTACTGGTTCACATCCCACTTTAGTTATGTAGAAAAGTTAAATTCTTCTTTTTTTGGCTGCTCCCGTTAGGGTGAGCTACAGCAGATCAATCGTTTCCATCTCACCCTTGTCCTTGGCTGCTCCTGTTAGGGGCTGCCACCTCCATCTCACCCTGTCCTCTGTAACGCTCTCTGTCACACCAACCACCTGCATGTCCTCCCTCAGCACATCCATAAACCTCCTCTTTGGCCTCCCTCTTCTCCTCCTGCCTGGCGGCTCCATCCTCAGCATCCTTCTCCCTATATACCCTGGGTCCCTCCTCTGCACATGTCCAAGCCATCTCAGTCTCACCTCTCTGATTTTGTCTCCAAACCGTCCCACGCTACCAGTCCCTCTGATATGTTCATTCATAATCCTGTCCATTTTCGTCACTCCCAAATAGAATAGAAAGGTTTTACACTTTTAGGTCATGCTATCCTCAGAAAGATTTTTGGCATATTTTGAAAGAAAAAAAAATCATTAGTGTTTGTTATGCGTCGTGGGTCCACAGCTGTGTTTTTAGTTTAACCACAGCGAGGGTGCTTACAGAGACGCTCAGTGCAGACTGAAAGAAAAACGTTTAAAAATATGTTTTGTAAAACTCTGCTCTCTGCGTCATCACCGGATTGGGACACTCAAACACACCACTTCCCTGCAGAGTGCAGACAGGAACAGACAGAGACTTGCTGCCAGGAGAAACAACAAAACAGAGACCCTATTCGAAAGACCAATTTTTATTTATTTATTTTTAACGCGGGACGCATGTTTCCCAGGGACACGATAAATTTCATATCTTCTGTCCAGCCCTGATTTTGTGTCAGCGTGAAACTTTTCTTTTGGCAGCCCAATTAACAGAAATCCGCTGCAGCGACACAAAACTTTAATTCCTGTAAGTCCTGCAGGGAAAACGTGATTTAAATAGAACTACAAAAGTATTGTTATCAAAATAAATACTAATTGAAAGCGTATGTGCATGAACACACACACACACACCCACGATTAGCCTTATACATTAGATCATGACCTGCTCACTGGAGCCCTTATTTTCGCGGTTCATGTGGAACTCAGGTCAGGTAGCAAACATCACACTTTACTTACTACGTACAACCCCAATTCCAATGACGTTGGGACGTTGTGTAAAATGTAAATAAATAATAAACAGAATACAAGATATTTAATGTTCAAACTGATAAACTTTATTGGTTTTGTGCAAATATTTGCTCATTTTGAAATAGATGCCTGCAACACATTTCAAAAAGCTGGAACAGTGGTATGTTTACCACTGTGTTACATCACCTTTCCTTCTAACAACAATAAGCATTTGGGAACTGAGGACACTAACTGTTGAAGTTATGTAGGTGGAATTCTTTCCCATTCTTGCCTGATGTGCGACTTCAGTTGTTCAAGAGTCCAGGGTCTCCGTTGTCATATTTTGCGGTTCATAATGCGCCACACATTTTCAATGGGCGACAGGTCTGGACTGCAGGCAGGCCAGTCTAGTACCCGCACTCTTTTACTATGAAGCCACACTGTTGTAACTCGTGCAGAATGTGGCTTGGCATTGTCTTGCTGAAATAAGTAGGGACAACCCTGAAAAAGGCGTTGCTTGGATGGCAGCATGTGTTGCGCCAAAACCTGGATGTACCTTTCAGCACTGATGGTGCCATCACAGATGAGTAAGTTTCCCATGTCATGGGCACTAACACACCCACATACCATCACAGATGCTGGCTTTTGAACTTTGCACTGGTAACAATCTGGATGGTCTTTTTCCTGTTGTGTGGGCCGCTGAAGAGGAGGTACTGCTGGCCCACCACCAGAGGGCGCCCTGCCTGAAGTGCGGGCTTCAGGCACGAGAGGGCGCCGGAGCATCCGGGAGTGACAGCTGTCACTCATCAACAAGCACCAGCTGTCACTCATCTCCATCACCTCAAATGCCAGGCAGCAACTCCACCTCGCTGCCGAGATATCGTCTACCCTATAGGTAAACCTCTCAGCCGTGATTGTGCCAAAACGCACGTAATTTTCTGAGTCTTTGCAGGAGTACCTGAGGATCCTACTTGCAGCTGGACGCTGAGTTTGGGAAGCGTGACGAGTGACGGACTTCACTCCGCACGTCAAACTAAGAGAAATAGCTCTCAGGCTCTGCACGAACTGTGTTACTGTGTTTGAGGTGGAGGTGTTTTTCCCACCTGGAGAAGAACTGCTTTTTTACTGACTGTTTACTGGGTGTGTTTTCACACACTCACCCTTAACTGTCTTTCTGCCTCCTGCCAGCAGTACCAGATCCGACAGCTGGAGACGGTGGCCACCTGGGGATTCAGGACTTGGCGACTCCGGTGTGTTCCAGATCCGGTGGCAGTGGAAATCGTATGGGGCCCGGCTCTTCTCTGGACAGTTGTCTCCTATCCTCGAGCCTGCCCACACGTCACCCTCGTATATTTGACTGTAATCCAAATTCTGCATCTGTCTGTATTTCGTTGTGCACGGTTCACAACAGTAAAGTGTTGTAATTTTGACTCATCCATTGTCCGTTCATTTACGCCCCCTGTTGTGGGTCCGTGTCACTACACTTTCCCAACATTTCCTCTTTTGTCCAGAGGACACAACATCCATGATTTCCAAAAACAATTTGAAATGTAGCAACGAACTGTATTAACTGAGAATAGTTTTCTGAAGTGTTCCTGAGCCTACACAGTAAGATTCTTTAAACAATGATGTCGGTTTTTAATGCAGTGCCGCCTGAGAGATGGAAGGTCATGGGCATTCAATGTTTTCGGCAATGCCACTTATGTGTAGAAAGTTCTCCAGATTCTCTGAATCTACTGATTATATTATGGACTGTAGATGATGGAATCCCTAAATTCCTTGCAATTGGACACTGAGAAACATTGTTCTTAAATTGTTGGACTATTTTTTTCACCCAGATCCTCACCCCATCTTTGCTTGTGAATGGCTGAGCCTTTTGGGGATGCTCCTTTTATACCCAATCATGACACTCACCTGTTTCCAATTAACCTGTTCACCTGTGTAATGTTCCAAACCAGTGTTCTTTGAACATTCATCAACTTTCCCAGTCTTTTGTTGCCCCTGCTTTTTTGAAATGTGTGGCAGGCATCCATTTCAAAATGAGCAAATATTTGCACAAAAACAATAAAGTTTATCAGTTTGAACATTAAATATCTTGTAGAACAAAAAAAGAGAAGAGTTCACTTTGTTTCTGTATAGCACAAACAAATCTGGTGCAACCAGATAGGACTAATTTGTAAAAGAGAAAAACAACTGGTGCAACACAGAAATAAGTGCCAGAAAGGTTAATAAGGTGCTGAAAACAACTTTCACGTCGAAACGTTAGTCCCGCTGCATATTTTTGTTTTCAGCACCTTATTAAACTTTCCGGGACTTATTTCTGTGTTGTACCAGTTATTTTTCTCTTTTATTAAATATCTTGTCTTTGTGGTGTATGTATTCATTTGAATATAGGTTGAAGAGGATTTGCAAATCATTGTATTCTGTTTTTCTTTACATTTTACACAATGTCCCAACTTCACTGGAATTGGGGTTGTTAGAACATATGTAACTGGGAGGAATCCCATAATGAATATTTTATTTTCCTTTTAACAGTGTCTGCAGGGGAGTGTGCGTATGCATGAACCTTTGAAAAGACCGAAGTTACCTTTGACCATGGGTGATGCGTGTGCACGTTACGTGCATGTCGGCATCCATGAGATGTCTGTAAATTACTTCAGAAGTGTTATCATGCCACAAAAACAGCACTTTTAGGTTTAGAAGTTTTTATTTCTTGCTAGCTTTTAAATAATATTTGAGAAACATGTAACAGATACACAGAAACTCAGCAGTTTTGTAGCGTTTTCCACCTTGTTGGATTAACAGCACCCTGTCCTTCCCAAAATCCCTTGGGCAAGTCTGATGAAGCCCCCACGTGATCTTTGATGATACTGTCATAGACTGAATAGGTCTCGACCATCGCTGCCTTAAAGTAGCTCAAAGACATCTGTTCTTTTGGAAATTTATCCTTCAGGAGAACCTTTCTTTCTTTTTTTCTAGAAAACCTAAATATTTATCAGATTGGGAATATATTATGAATCCACAATTTAAATGCTAATAAATAAATTATTTTTATGCCTTAAATCTTAAAAAGCTTAAAAAGTGTTTATTCTGAGTTTGATGCCGATAACACTGGCACACAGTTAAACTCTACCCATTTTTGTGTCACAGATTATTGACACAAAAGCTCACTCAAGTCTTTAGACTGAAGATACAAGAAGGATACACATGAGGTAAGCTACCAAGACAGACAACTGTCAAGAAGCTTCTGTGACTGTGACTGGAGAAAAAGTGGGTAATGAATGGCTGTAATTTCCCAACTGGTTAATGTGACATATTTACAGGTGGAAAATTACGGCTTCAACACTCATATAGAATTTTTTTACTTTGCATATAATGTTTTTTTTCTGTGAGACTTTGAAATAGACTGGTTATCCTGGGTTCTTTGGATAGGGTTGTCTTTTAATAATGTGACGAAAAATTAAAGTGGGGAGTATTTTTGTTACATACGTCACAGAGGTCTGACAGAAGCTGTGTCAAATTTCAGTGACAAGGCAATAAACGGATAACGACTGGTGAACGACTCCTTAAATAACTGCTGTCAAATCCTCTCCTTTTGAGTTCAAACCTGAATGAAAAAATATATCAATGACTAAATTTATTCTGCAGGTTTACATGTTGTAATAAATGTCTGTTTATCCACAGAAACTGTGGTTCTGATTACACGACTCTAGTCTCTAAATGAAAATGACTTCATACCAATGTGTCACTGGAAAATGGTAAAAAGCAGCTGTCTGACCCACAGGGCAGAAGATTTAGGACAGAAAAAAATCTTGCTGCTGCAACAAGAAATGGGCAGGACAGACCCGATCTGAGCAGAGCATGGAAGAAGAGCAGGACACGGGAGGGATGTAGAACATTCACTTTCCATAACCACTTATTCCAATAGGGTACAACAGTCTCGTTTGAACCCTGCATGATATCGCGGGATTTGACCATTTAGGGGAACCTCAGCTCTATTGTGCAATATATACACAACATAACTTCACACAGATAAATGGTGTACTGTTTTGTTTTTGGCTTCAATCACTGAAGCAGTCACGACAAGTTGTTTTTTTTTTTTTTTTTT
The DNA here is from genome assembly GCF_902500255.1 of Thalassophryne amazonica. Classification (NCBI taxonomy): domain Eukaryota; kingdom Metazoa; phylum Chordata; class Actinopteri; order Batrachoidiformes; family Batrachoididae; genus Thalassophryne; species Thalassophryne amazonica. Next base: position 21,017,832 of record NC_047104.1, read on the forward strand.
TCGGTTCCCAGTGGAAAAGGTGAGGCAAATGGGAGACATCATGTCAGTAAGTGTTAGCCTACACAGCTATCCCGAGTAGCTGTGTTCTCTCACCTGCAAAACCGCATTTTGGTTGTTTGTGCTCCGGATCATAACAAACACAACACATGTCCACTTTCCACCGCATTGTCCCCTTTCTTTGCATTTTTCACTTTGTTTGCCTGTAATTTGCCCAAAAAGCCAATGAAAATGCTGTGGCTTCTCCCCCGGAAGTAGAGAAATTTTACCCTTTTAGCGCCCGCCCTCAATGACACTGCAGTCTCCAATTAAGGGTCAAGAGATCTGGAGACAAAGTTGTCTGTTATTTCAGAGTGAAAATTTTATGTTGACGCATTACATATAAACTAAAACATTTCAAGCTTTTTTTTTTTTTTTATTTTGATAATTACGGGCTACAGCTCAAAAAAAAAAAAAAAAGAAAAAAGAAAAAGAAAATGAGCACCTCACCATATTAGAATATTTCATTTTGAGGAACTCACCACTTCTGCAGCATAAATATCATGAATTTGACAGTCTGGTTCTGTCCACACAACCACAGTCATGGGAAAGACAGCTGATCCAACAGTTGTCCAGAAGACACTCATTGACACCCTCCACAGGGAGGCTCAGACACTGAAGGTCACTGCTGAAAGGCCAGCTGTTCTGGATCAAAACATATTCATGGGAAGTTGACTGGAAAAGAAAAGTGTGGTCATAAAAGATGCACAAGCAACAAGGATGAACTGCACTGAGAAACTGACAAACAAAGCAGATTCAAGAACTTGGTGGAGCTACACAATGAGTGGACTGAGACTGGAATCAGAACATCAAGACCCACCACGCACAGATGTGTGCAGGAAGAGTATGTGGAGGAGTCTTAAGGAGAAAAAGAAATGGACCGTTTCTCAGTGGTTCAAATTCCTCTTTTCACATGAAAGTACATATTGCATTTTATATGGAAATCAAAGCCCCAAGGTCTGGAGGAAGAGTGGAGAGGCACAGTTTATGCTCCATCTCCATGATCAATGATGCTACAGAGATGATCTGAAGTTGATATTGATCAGAAAAGTATTGTGATTGACTGGTAGCAGACAAAAGCTGCATTATGCAGTTTCTCCAACCACAACAGAAGCCTATAACTCCTTCAGAGTTGTCTTGGTGGCTTCCCTCAGTAGTCTCCTTCAAGCATGATCACTCAATTTTTGACACCCGCCTTTCTCGACACAGATGCACAGCGGTCACAGACTCACCACACCGTCTGAATTTCTCAGGCTGTGGATACTGTTACAGTAACCATAATTATGTATTTGTAGGTTATTATTACGGCACTGACGTGACATCCTAACCCTAACAAGCCAAAATAACCCAAATCTTACAGAGATACATGAACCCAAAGAATACCTGAAATAAGAAATGTTGGTTGAGATGAAGAGAGTTAAAAAAAAGTCTTCTGTCAGAGAATCGAACCTGACTCCCACATCATGACAGGTGGGGATACTTACCACTATAATAACAAGGACCTAGAAATACAGACTGAGTCACAGAAGATCAATTACTGTGGCTGCTGAAACAATAGCCCCAAAATTTAGAGTTACGGCTGCCCTAACTGTAACCACTTTCAAATTTCGTAATGATTTATGTAAATTACGACAAATTCATTGTCTTGGAAACATTTATGTGTTCATCCCCGGACCTGTCTGTAAAAGTACTGGCTACAAAAGTGATGATGTGATCTTTATATTTATAATAAATTTACCCCTTCCCAACTTTTTTGGATTATGTTTCAGGTCTTATGGGCAGGACTGGATTAATATGAACAAATAAGATCAAACATTTTGACTTCACGGCATCTGTAATGAAACAGAAGTAAAATGTTGGGATCGCTGTGGGTTTTGTTCATTCCCACTTTTTCTGATTTGGGTCTGTACTTTCAAACGTATCAGACTGAACAAATTAAGGATGGTAGAGTAAATCAAAATATGCCAATGGATCAAAAAAAGACTCGAATAGAACACAAGTTTAGTGTTCATTAACAGCAGTCAGCACCTGGGTTCCCCCCGAAATTAATGTTTAGAAAACTGACTTTAGATATTTATGAATCAATTCAGAATCATCCACCATTCAAGAATCCACTATACTCTGTGGGTACTCGTTAATAAGGACCTTGTCGTGGACTAATTAGTACTCACTCGTCCTCAAGGACCCTGTCGTGGACTGAGTGAGAACTCGCTCGTCCCGAGGACCCTCTCGTGGACTGAGTGAGAACTCACTAGCCCCGAGGACCCTCTCGTGGACTGAGTGGGTACTCACTCGTCCCGAGGACCCGCTCGTGGACTTTGTGAGAACTCACTAGCCCCGAGGACCCTCTCGTGGACTAAGTGGGTACTCACTTGTTCCTGAGGACCTGCCAGGCCGCCTCGATGTCGGCATACAGGTTCTTCTCCGACGGCTTGCCAGTGCTGACCCCGTAGCCCGAGTAGTCGTAGGAGAAGACGTTGCAGTTGATACGGGAGCCGAGGCCGATGTAAAAGCTGCACATCTGGCCCAGGTCCACGGCGTTTCCGTGGGAGAAGAGCAGCGTGTAGCGGCTGTTGGGGGCGCAGCGCACGAACATGCAGCAGATCCGGTTCCCTCTGCTGCTCCTGGTGCTGAGGACCTCCACCGCGTCCAGTTCCCGCTGGGAATACTGCCAGTCCGCCCGCTCCGTCAGCTGGAAGCTGGCCGAGCCGCCGGTGTCGGTGGGCACCGAGTAGGTGGGCTCCGGCGGCAGGAAGGCTAGCTTAGCCGCGATGCGACTGGGACACGGCGGACAACAGAAGAGCCAGCACAGCTCGCCCAGAGAGAACCCGTTCATCCTGAGGCCCTGCCTTAGCATTTAGACGCCCGCCGACCCGCAAGTCCCGTAGAGCTCCTCCTGAGCCACTCCTGAGCGCTGAGCCAGGAACTAAGATGAAAAGACCGCAACCATCTCAGCGGCCATTTTTCTGCCTTCTGCAACAAAAGCACATCCGGTTTGTCATCGGTCAGCCCGCCCCATATCCGGTCGATACATTTTTTTTAAGTTTATTAATTTACAGAGTAGTGTCTGTGTTAGAATTCTGCTGAATTCACGTTAAAGTTACAGTAGAACTCGATTATATGGATTCTGGTGGACCAGCAAATTTTGTCCCTTATTTTCAAGATTTCGTTAGTCAGCTCCCACGCGCATGCGTGATGACGTCATAACTGTATACGGTTAGAGAGTTAGACGCGGTTTCTTTCAATAACAAGAACTGTCAAGAAACTTTTTTGTGTGGTGTTCGAGTTGTATGGCGGTAGGAATAGCCTTTTGAATACTTGCATAACGATGTCAGTCACACAAAGAAATCAAATAATAGTTAAAAGATGTTCATTGTGCCCAGAATGTTGGTATTTTGGTCACTGAACTTTCCTAGCAACAAAGCCCTGGTCACACGGTACTAACGAAGGACACTGAAGCCAAAATGAAACAATAAATCTGGACTTACGTTGACTTTCAGAGATATCATTCCTGTACGAATCCCAGGGACAACTTCAAGTCGTCCGTATTCCGTTTCGCTTTCTGTCTTGACGGTTCCTCATCATTTGCATAATTCCCGTACTGTCAGCGTTCCGTTTGACTGTCATCCAACTCTGTCCAACCTCCCAAGTCCGACATCTTGCACAAACATTGTACAAACAGCTGTTTGCATGTCATCTTTGGCATATTTGATTCGTGGGCTATGCGCCACAGACAGCTGTTGCGCACTTGCTTGTTAAACCTCCGGCTGAAATGCATCTAGCTACTGAATTGCAGAGAAAGAGGGATAAAACATAAAAAATTCATGCAGAGACCCAGTCGACCAACCTTAAAAAAAAAAACCTTAAAAATTGTTGAATTTTACAAGTGGGGGAAAAAAAACAGAAAGCCACATCCCATGGCCATTTCTATTCTGCAAAATGTCAAGACTCTGGCCCGACCATGGTCGGGCGAATAGACTATTGTGCTTTATTCAGCCGAAGATCGGGTGGAATAGACATTTTGCCCACAGCTTTGCGTCCCCGGCCGCTGGGCGAATAGACCTCGGCCCAACTACAGACAAGTTTGCTGTAGAACTGGGAATGATTATAGCTGTTCTTCATGCAAGGGGTTTACCAGTGACTGGGAGAGAGGAGGAGCTTCGAGCGTTAGTGGTGCATGCGCTCAGTTCTTGACTGTACCAGTAAAACCCACGGCAAAAGAGAAGAACCAACTCCGAGCAGATCAGTTTACTGACAGTCGACGGCATCGTCTCACCTGATCCACTCACTGACCCCTCAAACGATTCGCTGGGTAAGTTGCTGCATTTATAAGAGATATATAGATGAAGCTTATCACAGTCTGGCACTTCTAATATTTTTATGCCCCGCGCAGTGCTTGCGCCACAAAGCATCCGGGTTGTCCGTCCTTCCGTCTCTCTGTCCATCCGTCTGTCCGGCCGCAATTCGTTCGCCGCAACGTAGCTCGGCACCTCTTCCTCGCAAAAACTTCATATTTGGTGGGTACATGCCTTGGAGGAGTACTTCGCATGGGTTCAAATTCCGGTGACCTTGACCTACTTTTCAAGGTCACCAGTGGTCACAACTGTCAAATCCTTCGCCGCAACGTAGTTTTGCACCTATTGCTCGCAGAAACTTCATATTTGGTGGGTACATGCCTTGGAGAGGTACTTCGCATGGGTTCAAAGGCCAGTGACCTTGGCCTGCTTTTCAAGGTCACCAATGGTCACAACTGTCAAATCCTTCGCCTGAAATTTGTTCGCCGCAATGTACCTCAGCACCTATTGCTTGCAAAAACTTCATATTTGGTGGGTACATGCCTTGGAGGAGTACTTTGCATGGGTTTGAAGGCCGGTGACCTTAACCTACTTTTAAAAAATTACCAATAGTTGCATTTCTTCAAAGGCTACCGACTTTTTATGGTCACTGTTGGCCACATCCTCTAAATAAATATAATGTCAATCTCTAATTTTTCCACTGTGTATCCCAGTTTACATCAAACACATGAGGGTTCAACCAAATACCTACCCCACACATGTACATATTACTACACTTTACATGTAAAATAGTACTGCGCGCCGGGCATTTTGTGACGAATGTCACTAGTTCATTTTTCTTCTGGCACGTATGTGTCGTGGCTGACGTCACCCAGAAAACTACACACCAGTAGGAAGCTTGACAGCTTGCAAACAAAAATCAAGATATTATCATAAATATAAATAAAGTTCATGACATGCTTAGAACAGTCATCACTCCAATTGAAGAAGTTAATTCAAAGTAAATGAGAGAAGTTTGACAGTAAACAGACAGCACTGTCAGACCAGTTCAACATTAGGTTTTCTTAAACCTCTCAGGGTTTTTTTTTTTTCATAGTCGACTCGAACCTCAAGGAATAAAGTCACACCTGGCTATGGGTCAACCCAACCCTTTTCTTTAAAATCAACTCTACATTTGTGGTCAACCCCCCCCCCCCCCCCCAAAAAAAATCCACCCTATTGCAATGTAACCGGCTGGACTGAAAGGTGCAGAACGGACAGGAGCCAAAATATAACAGCAAAGAGGACTAGGATTGTAAAAAAATTAGACCTGCCTAGTCTGAAGGTGAAAGAAGCTTCTTGTTTCAATGACACAATGTTACAGAGTACAGAGTACGTTTACAACGGTGAAACATGGAACAGAGAATGCTGCAGAGATGAGGCCAAGGAAACCTGGAAGCAACTGTAGTTTCCGGCATCTGAGAGCATGACAAGAAGAGGTATTTGTACAGGAGGTTGATGAGTGTGAACAGGTGAATCCAATCAGTTCCACAGGTGGCTCCAGCAGACACAGGAAGGGAGGGGGAGTGAGGCAGAACCAGCAGCCAGGTGCAGACAACAAAGGCAGCATAACAGGACCCCCCCCCCCTTTTAATGGGAACCCACCAGGCAACCTACCAGGCCGACCCGGATGAGCCCGATAGAAGTCAGAGATGAGGGAGGGGTCCAAAATAAGGCCCTGTGAGACCCAGGAATGCTCCTCAGGTCCATACCCCTCCCAGTCCACCAGATACTGGATACCCCAGCCCCGGCGACGAACGTCAAAGATGCAGCTCACCGTCCAGGCAGGATGGCCATCCACAGTCCGGGTAGAAGGTGGGGGAATGGCAGGTGGGCACAAGGTGCTGGAACAGACTGGTTTCAGACAAGACATGTGGAAGACAGGATGGATCCTGAGGGTCCGAGGCAATTTGGGCCTGACAGCTGCAGGGTTGACCACCTTATCGATAAACAGATCCAGGTACCGAGGAGCTAGCTTCTTGGTGGTCGCCTTAAGAGGCACATCCCTGGCGGACAACCAGACCTCTTGGCCGGACTGGTAGTGGAGGTTCAATTCCTGAGCGGGAACAGAGGCGTTTGATAACCCACGGAGCACTCAAAGGGTGACAGGCCGGTGGCCGAGCTTACCTGAGAATTATGTGCATATTCCACCCATGGCAGGTGAGTACTCCAGGAAGATGGGTGGGAGGACGTGACATAGCAAAGGGCGGCTTCCAATTCATGGTTGGGCCGCTCCGCCTGCCCATTGGTCTGTGGGTGGGATCCAGACGAGAGACTGACCGAAGCCCCCAAGGCAGCACAGAAGGCCTTCCAGACCTGAGATGTAAACTGGGGTCCTCAGTCCGACACGATGTACAGGGGAATGCCATGCAGCCGGAACACATGGTGGACCAGGAGGTTTGCAGTCTCCAGCGCCAAGGGTAATTTGGGCAGGGCCAGGAAGTGTGCTGCCTTTGAAAACCAGTCCAGGACGGTGAGGATGACTGTATTTACGCTTGAGGGAGGCAATCCGGTGACAAAATCCAGGCAGATGTGGGACCGTGGTCGACCAGGTGTGGGAAGCGGACGAAGAAGACCAGATGGCTGTTGGTGAGAAGATTTATTTCGGGTGCAGATGGTGCAGGTGTTGACAAACTCATGGGTGTCTGCTTGGAGAGATGGCTGCTGAACAAGGTGTACGGTTCTATGGATGACAGGAGAATTTGGAGGAATGAACAAACTGTAGGACATCAGATCCGGCTGAGGGGGCACAAATAGGTGGCCAGGAGGTCCCCCTCCAGGGTCAGGATGAGTTCTTTGGGCCTACCAGGTGAGGGCGCCTACAAGCATGTGGCTGGGAAGGATGCAGCCTGGTTTAGGGGGGTAGTTCTCCGGAGCAAACTGGCGAGACAAGGCATCGGGTTTTACATTTTTGGAACCAGGTCTGTAGGTGAGGGTGAAGTTAAATCGGCCAAAAAAAAGACCACCTGGCGTATCTGTGATTGAGTCTTTTAGCGTTTTGAATGTAAGCCAGGTTTTTATGATCAGTCCCAACAACAAATGGAACTGACGTACCTTCCAGCCAGTGTCTCCACTCCTCCAGCACCTCCTTCACGGCCAAGAGTTCCCAGTCACCAACATCGTAGTTGCACTCAGTGGGAGAGAGCCGCCGGGAAAAAAGCACAAGGGTGCAATAGAACGTCGCCCTCAGCCTCGCTGGGAGTAGAACGGCCCTGATCCCGATGTCAGAGACGTCGACCTCCACGACGAACTGGCAGTCCGGATCGGGTTGAATGGCGGACAGGAGTGGTGGTAAACCTATGTTTAAGGGACTGAAAGGCTTCGTTCGGCTTCAGTGGACCAGTGAAAACTGGAATTGGAAGAAGTGAGTTTGTGGAGAGGGGCAGCTACTTGACTAAAGTTACGTATGAATCGACAGTAAAAATTAGCAATCCTAGGAACTGTTGAAGTTGTTTGTGATTGGAGGGAGTTGGCCACTTCACTATGGTAGAGACTTTGGCTGGATCTGGTCTAATCTGATTGTGTTCAAATATGAACCCTAGGAAGGACACGGAGGTCTGATGGAAGGCACATTTCTTGGCTTTGATGATGGCAGGTTCTTAGAAAAGATGAGAATGTCTTCTAATTAGACAAAAACAAAATGATTAAGAAAATCACGGAGGACATCGTTAACCAAAGCTTGAAAGACGGTGGGAGCATTAGTGAGACCGAAGGGCAAAACAAGATATTCAAAATGCCCCAAGGGCATGTTAAACGCAGTCTTCCACTCATCTCCCTCTTTGATACGGACTAGGTGGTAAGCACTTCTAATATCTAGTTTGGAAAAGATGGGTGCTCCCTGCAGAGAGTCAAAGGTGGAGTCAAATAGAGGCAAAGGATACCGGTTACGAACTGTTATGGCCGGTTACAACTGTTATGGCATTTAACCCACGGAAATCAATGCAGGGACGGAGGGTCCATCCTTCCTTCCCCAAAAAAAGAAGCCTGCCCCTAAGGGTGAGGAGGAGGGATGAAGAAGACCTGCTGTCAGGGAGTCTTGAATATACTGCTCCATTGATTGCCTCGCCGGGCACAACAGATTGTACAGGCGGCTGGAAGGAAGCTCTGCGCCAGGAAGCAAATTGATGGAGCAGTCATACGGTCAATGAGGAGGCAATGATAGCGCACGGCTCTTACTAAAGACTTCTTGGAGGTCAAGGTACTCTTAAGGAACTATAGAGAGGTCTATGGGGGGAATAATAGACTCCCTGGAATTCTGGGTGGGTGGAACTGACGAACTGAGACAACGGAGGTGTCAAGCTTCGCTCCACCGGGAAATGGACCTGGTTGGCCAATCAACGTCTGGATTGTGTAAGATTAACCAGGAGTGCCCTAAAACAATCAGTGGAGTGGATGTGTAAACAAAAAAATTGAATAGACTCGCAATGATTACCAGAAACTAGCCATAATTAGCTAAGATAGCTGGGTCAAGTGATGTCTTTTTAAGTAATGGTTTAATTACTGCCACCTTAAAAGCCTGTGGTACATAGCCAACTAATAAAGATAGATTGATCATATTTAAGATCGAAGCATTAATAATGGTAGGGCTTCCTTGAGCAGCCTGGTAGGAATGGGGTCTAATAGACATGTTGATGGTTTGGATGAAGTAACTAATGAAAATAACTCAGACAGAACAATCTGAGAGAAAGAGTCTAACCAAATACCGGCATCACTGAAAGCAGCTAAAGATAACGATACGTCTTTGGGATGGTTATGAGTAATTGTTTTCTCTAATAGTTAAAATTTTATTAGCAAAGAAAGTCATGAAGTCCTTACTAGTTAAAGTTAAAGGAATACTCAGCTCAATAGCTCTGACTCTTTGTCAGCCTGGCTACAGTGCTGAAAAGAAACCTGGGGTTGTTCTTATTTTCTTCAATTAGTGATGAGTAGTAAGATGTCCTAGCTTTATGGGGGCTTTTTTATAGAGCAACAGACTCTTTTTCCAGGCTAAGTGGAAGATCTTCTAAATTAGTGAGACACCATTTCCTCTCCAACTTACGGGTTATCTGCTTAAGCTGCGAGTTTGTGAGTTATACCACAGAGTCAGGCACTTCTGATTTAAAGCTCTCTTTTTCAGAGGAGCTACAGCATCCAAAGTTGTCTTCAATGAGGATGTAAAACTATTGACGAGATACGCTATCTCACTTACAGAGTTTAGGTAGCTACTCTGCACTGTGTTGGTATATGGCATTAGAGAACATAAAGAGGAATCATATCCTTAAAACCTAGTTACAGCACTTTCTGAAAGACTTCTAGTGTAATGAAACTTATTCCCCACTGCTGGGTAGTCCATCAGAGTAAATGTAATGTTATTAAGAAATGATCAGACAGAAGGGAGTTTTCAGGGAATACTGTTAAGTCTTCAATTTCATACCATAAGTCAGAACAAGATCTAAGCTATGATTAAAGTGGTGGGTGGACTCATTTACATTTGAGCAAAGCCAATTGAGTCTAATATAGATTAAATGCAGTGTTGAGGCTGTCATTCTCAGCATCTGTGTGGATGTTAAAATCGCCCACTATAATGATCTTATCTGAGCTAAGCACTAAGTCAGACAAAAGGTCTGAAATTCACCAGAGAAACTCACAGTAACGACCAGGTGGACAATAGATAATAACAAATAAAACTGGTTTTTGGGACTTCCAATTTGGATGGACAAGACTAAGAGTCAAGCTTTCAAATGAATTAAAGCTCTGTCTGGATTTTGATTAATTAATAAGCTGGAATGGAAGATTGCTGCTAATCCTCCGCCTCGGCCCGTGCTACGAGCATTCTGGCAGTTAGTGTGACTCGGGGATGTTGACTCATTTAAACTAACATATTCATCCTGCTGTAACCAGGTTTTCTGTAAGGCAGAATAAATCAATATGTTGATCAATTATTATATCATTTACTAACAGGGACTTAGAAGAGAGAGACCTAATGTTTAATAGACCACATTAACTGTTTTAGTCTGTGGTGCAGTTGAAGGTGCTATATTATTTTTTCTTTTGAATTTTTATGCTTAAATAGATTTTTGCTGGTTATTGGTGGTCTGGGAGCAGGCACCGTCTCTACGGGGATGGGGTAATGAGGGGATGGCAGGGGGAGAGAAGCTGCAGAGAGGTGTGTAAGACTACAACTCTGCTTCCTGGTCCCAACCCTGGATAGTCACGGTTTGGAGGATTTAAGAAAATTGGCCAGATTTCTAGAAATGAGAGCTGCTCCATCCAAAGTGGGATGGATGCCGTCTCTCTAACAAGACCAGGGTTTTCCCAGAAGCTTTGCCAATTCTATGAAGCCCACCTCATTTTTTTGGACACCACTCAGACAGCCAGCAATTCAAGGAGAACATGCGGCTAAACATGTCACTCCCGGTCCGATTGGGGAGGGGGCCCAGAGAAAACTACAGAGTCCGACATTGTTTTTGCAAAGTTACACACCGATTCAATGTTAATTTTAGTGACCTCCGATTGGCGTAACCGGGTGTCATTACTGCCGACGTGAATTACAATCTTACCAAATTTATGCTTAGCCTTAGCCAGCAGTTTCAAATTTCCTTCAATGTCGCCTGCTCGGCCCCCGGAAGACAATTGACTATGGTTGCTGGTGTCGCTAACTTCACATTTCTCAAAACAGAGTCGCCAATAACCAGAGTTTGATCCTCGGCGGGTGTGTCATCGAGTGGAGAAAAACGGTTAGAAATGTGAACGGGTTGGCGGTGTACACGGGGCTTCTGTTTAGGGCTACGCTTCCTCCTCACAGTCACCAGTCGGCCTGCTTTCCCGGCTGCTCAGGATCTGCCAGAGGGAAACTAACGGCGGCTAAGCTACCTTGGTCCGCACCGACTACAGGGGCCTGGCTAGCTGTAGAATTTTCCATGGTGCGGAGCCGAGTCGCCAATTCGCCCAGCCTGGCCTCCAAAGTTACGAATAAGCTACACTTATTACAAGTACCATTACTGCTAAAGGAGGCCAAGGAATAACTAAACATTTCACACCCAGAGCAGAAAAGTGCAGGAGAGACAGGAGAAGCCGCCATGCTAAACCGGCTAAGAGCTAGTAGCCCGCGCTAAGCTAGCAGATTCCTAAAGACACACAAAGTGAATAATGTGTAAATAATTTAGAGGTGATTCAGCAGAGGGAGTGCTTTAGTTAAGGCACATGAAGATTACACTGTGAAACAAATCGTTATCTAGGTAACTAGATCAATCTAACTGCGCAGATTAAACAGCTAACAGATACAGCAAAACACCGCTGTGCTCCGGAACAGGAAGTGATACAATACCGCAGTGAGAGCCAACCACCAGTAGAGGCAAGCAAGAGTTCATGGTCATCCAGCTTGTATGGAGACAGGAACGTCACACCCAAACACAGTTCATCCAGAACCAACTCAGAACAGCACCAGGTGGCACAATTAAACTGACAGAACCAGGAGCTCTAAGGACGCACGAAACAGAGTAAGTTTACAATGTTGAAACATGGAACAGAGAATGCTGCAGAGATGAGGCCGTGGAAACCTGGAAGCAACTGTAGTTTCTGGTGTCTGAGAGCGTGACGAGAAGAGGTATTTGTACAGGAGGTTGATGAGTGTGAACAGGTGAATCCAATCAGTTCCACAGGAGGCTCCAACAGACACAGGAAGGGAGGGGGAGTGAGGCAGAACCAGCAGCCAGGTGCAGCAAGCTGCTTCTGCCTCCTGAGGCGTCGGACGGTTTGCCAGAATCTCTTCGAGGCCGACCGACAGTCCTCCTCCATGGCCTCCCCGAACTCCTCCCAGACCCGAGTTTTTGCCTCTGCGACCATACGGGCTGCGGCACGCTTGGGCTGCTGGTACCTGTCAGCTGCCTCCGGGGTCCCACCTATCAACAAAGATAAGTAGGACTCCTTCTTCAGCTTGACGGAATCCCTTACTTCCAGCGTCCACCACCGGGGTTCGGGGATTGCTGCCGCGACAGCCACCAGAGACCTTGCGACCACAGCTACGAGCGGCTGCATTGACAATGGAGGTGGAGAACATGGTCCACTCAGACTCCATGTCTCCAACCTCCCCCGGAATCTGGGAGAAGCTCTCCCGGAGGTGGGAGTTGAAGACCTCGCTGACAGAGGGTTCCGCCAGTCGTTCCCAGCACACCCTCACGATACGTTTGGGCCTGCCAGGTCTGACCGGCTTCCTCCCCTCCCAGCGGATCCAACTCACCACCAGGTGGTGATCGGTCGACAACTCTGCCCCTCTCTTCACTCGAGTGTCCGAGACCCGTGGCCAAAGGTCAGATGATACGACTACAAAGTCGATCATCGACCTCCGGCTCAGGGTGTCCTGGTGCCACATGCACTTATGGACACCCTTGTGCTCGAACATGGTGTTTGTGATAGACAAACTATGACTAGCACAGAAGTCCAACAACTGAACACCACTCGGGTTCAGATCGGGGAGGCCGTGCTTCCCGATCACCCCCCTCCAGGTCTCACTGTTGTCGCCCACATGGGCGTTGAAATCCCCCAGAAGAACAATGGAGTCCCCAGTTGGAGCGCAATCTAGTACCCCTCCCAGGGACTCCAGGAGGGTCGAGTACTCTACACTGCCGCTCGGCCTGTAGGCCGAGACAACATGACAGACCTGTCCCCGACCCAAAGGCGTAGGGACATGACCCTCTCGTTCACTGGAATGAACTCCAACACATGGCGACTGAGCTGGGGAGCAATAAGCAATGCAACCCCAGCTCTCCGCCTCTCCCTGTGGGAAACGCCAGAAAAATGAAGCGTCCAGCCTCTCTCCAGGAGTTGGGTACCAGAGCCCAAGCTGTGCATGGAAGTGAGCCCGACTATCTCTAGTCGGTATCTCTCAACCTCCTGCACAAGCTCAGGCTCCTTCCCCCCCAGTGAGGTGACATTCCACGTCCTAACAGCCAGGGGCTGTGAGCGTGGACTGGGCCGCCGGGCCACCCGCCCTCAACCGCCGCCCAATCCGCTCTGCACCTGACCCCCAAGGCCCCCTCTGCAGGTGGTGAACCCACAGGAGGGCGGGCCCACATTGCTCTTTTGGGCTGAGCCCAGCCGGGCCCCATGGGCTAAGGCACGATCACCAGGTGCTCGCGCGCGAGCCCCAAACCCAGGCCTGGCTCCAGGGTGGGGCCCCGGCTCCACCATACCGGGCGACGTCTCAGTCCTTGATTTTTTTACTGGTCATGGAGGCTTGCAAAATTCCAGGGTGTTCAAATACTTATTTTCCTCACTTTATATCAACCCTTGGGCACATATTACGGCGTTTTGGGATTACCTTTCACGGCTATGCTGATGATACTCAGTTATACTTGCCAATAACTGCTGGTAATCTTGTTCACATAAAATCCTTAGAAGATTGCCTTGCATCAGTGAGAAGTTGGATGTCTAGATACTTCCTACTTTTAAACTCTGATAAGACTGAAATGATGGTTCTTGGTCCAGTGAGACATCGGCATCAATTTGACCAGTTAACGCTTAGCCTAGGCTTGTGTGTCATACATCACACTGACAAAGTGAGGAACCTTGGGGTAATTTTTGATCCTACATTGTCCTTTGACCTCCACATTAGAAATATTACGAGGACTGCTTCCTTCCACCTGCGAAATATAGCGAAGATTCGTCCCATCCTGTCTATGGCTGATGCTGAGACCCTGATCCATGCATTTATCCCTTCTATATTGGACTACTGCAATGTTCTATTTTCAGGTTTACTGCAGTCTAGCATGAGGGCTCCCCACTTGGTTCAAAATGCTGCAGCCAGACTTTTGACACGAAGCAGAAATTTCAACAACATTACACCCATTTTGGCATCCCTTCACTGGCTTCCTGTCCCAGTGAGATCAGATTTTAAGGTTCTGCTACTAGTCTATAAAATTGTTCATGGACTGGCACCTCCCTACCTAGCTGACCTAATTAAACCTTATGTATCAGCCCGGGCTTTCGTTCTCAGGGTGCAGGACTACTTAGTGTCCCTAGGGTGAATAAAAAGTCTGCGGGTCACAGAGCTTTCTCTTATCGTGCCCCTGTTCTGTGGAATGATCTCCCTGCATCAATTAAACAGTCAGATTCTGTGGATACTTTCAAGTCCAGACTTAAGACGCACTTATTTTCCCTTTCGTATGGCTAGCATACTGATATAGTTTTGTTTTACGCTTTTTACTCTTTTAATTTTATTAGGAAACGGAGTATGCCGCGGCCTCAACTTTACCTGAATTCTGGGTCTTTTAGTGAAGCTTAGGGCTAGTGGCCGGCGATCACCTTAGTATTTCTTCTGTTTTCTTGTTGTTTAATGCTGGCAAATTATACCATATTTCTTGTCTTTCTGATGCCTGATTCTGTTTTTTCTCTGTTTAAGGTGCAGCTCCATCCAGAGATGGGAGTTGTATTTGTGCTGGCGACCCTCCTGTCCTGTGCGCCAACAGCATTTCATGTATATTCATTTTGTGAATTGTTCTGTAATTTATGTCTGTAGCATGGCCCAAGCAGAGGGTCACCCCTTTGAGTCTGGTCTGCTTGAGCTTTCTTCCTCAGAGGGAGTTTTTCCTAACCACTGTTACTCTGGGGGTTGGTAAGGTTAGACCTTACCTGTGTGAAGGACCTTGAGGCAACTCTTGTGATATGGCGCTATATACAGTAAATGAAATGAAATTGAAAATAGTTGAGGGAAACTTGTTCATCCATTCATGCACGTCACTAATTAGATGACGAGGCATTTGGCTACCGTAAGAGAGTCTATACAGTCTAACTATACAGTGGACTTTGCACAAGGAGATGCTGTAATGCAGAGGAAGCCTTTTCTGCGTACACGCCACAGAGTCACTTGAGGTATGCTAAAGCACATTTGGACAAGCCAACTTCATTTTATAACAAGGTGCTGTGGACTGATGAAACTACAATTGAGTTATTTGGACATAACAAGGGGCAGAAAAAGCACACAGCATTCCAAGAAAAAACACTTCCTACCTACAGTAAAATTTGGAGGTGGTTCCATCATCCTGTGGGGCTGTGTGGCCAGTGCAGGTACTGGGAATATTGTTAAAGTTGGGGGTCACATGGATTCCAGTCAGCATATTCTTGAGAACAATGTTTATGAATCAGTGACAAAGTTGAAGTTGTGCTGGGGCTGGATCTTTCAACAAGACAACAACCCTAAACACTACTCAAAATCTACTGAGACATTCATGCAGAGGAACAAGTACAACGTTCTGGAATGGCCATCACAGTCCCCAAACCTGAATATTATTGAAAATCTGTGGTGTGATTTTAAGCGGGCTGTCCATGCTCGGAAACCAACAAACCTGACTGAACTGGAGATGTTTTGTAATGTTACTTCATTAGTTACTTTATGCAGTTACATTTTACAGATGCTTTATTCAGTTACTTCATTAGCAGCTGTGGACATTTTGTCGGCAGCTGCTGAATGTAATTAATAAAGTAACTTATTTTTAAGATTTAGTACTCAGAAAAGTAACAATTAGTTACTTTGCTGGTACTTTGCTGATTGCTCAATCTTGCTCAATCTTGCACCAGTAGAGGCAAGCAAGAGCTTGCCTCTACTGGTGGTTGGCTCTCACTGCGGTATTGTATCACTTCCTGTTCCGGAGCACAGCGGTGTTTTGCTGTATCTGTTAGCTGTTTAATCTGCGCAGTTAGATTGATCTAGTTACCTAGATAACGATTTGTTTCACAGTGTAATCTTCACGTGCCTTAACTAAAGCACTCCCTCTGCTGAATCACCTCTAAATTATTTACACATTATTCACTTTGTGTGTCTTTAGGAATCTGCTAGCTTAGCGCAGCTACTAGCTCTTAGCCGGTTTAGCATGGCGGCTTCTCCTGTCTCTCCTGCACTTTTCTGCTCTGGGTGTGAAATGTTTAGTTATTCCTCGGCCTCCTTTAGCAGTAATGGTACTTGTAATAAGTGTAGCTTATTCGTAGCTTTGGAGGCCAGGCTGGGTGAATTGGAGACTCGGCTCCGCACCGTGGAAAATTCTACAGCTAGCCAGGCCCCTGTAGTCGGTGCGGACCAAGGTAGCTTAGCCGCCGTTAGTTTCCCTCTGGCAGATCCTGAGCAGCCGGGAAAGCAGGCCGACTGGGTGACTGTGAGGAGGAAGCGTAGCCCTAAACAGAAGCCCCGTGTACACCGCCAACCCGTTCACATTTCTAACCGTTTTTCTCCACTCGACGACACACCCGCCGAGGATCAAACTCTGGTTATTGGCGACTCTGTTTTGAGAAATGTGAAGTTAGCGACACCAGCAACCATAGTCAATTGTCTTCCGGGGCCAGAGCAGGTGACATTGAAGGAAATTTGAAACTGCTAGCTAAGGCCAACGCGTAAATTTGGTAAGATTGTAATTCACGTCGGCAGTAATGACACCCGGTTACGCCAATCGGAGGTCAGTAAAATTAACATTGAATCGGTGTGTAACTGCAAAAACAATGTCGGATTCTGTAGTTTTCTCTTGGCCCCTCCCCAATCGAACCGGGAGTGACATGTTTAGCCGCATGTTCTCCTTGAATTGCTGGCTGTCTGAGTGGTGTCCAAAAAATGAGGTGGGCTTCATAGATAATTGGCAAAGCTTCTGGGGAAAACCTGGTCTTGTTAGGAGAGACGGCATCCATCCCACTTTAGATGGAGCAGCTCATTTCTAGAAATCTGGCCAATTTTCTTAAATCCTCCAAACCGTGACTATCCAGGGTTGGGACCAGGAAGCAGAGTTGTAGTCTTACACACCTCTCTGCAGCTTCTCTCCCCCTGCCATCCCCTCATTACCCCATCCACGTAGAGACGGTGCCTGCTCCCAGACCACCAATAACCAGCAAAAATCTATTTAAGCATAAAAATTCAAAAAGAAAAAATAATATAGCACCTTCAACTGCACCACAGACTAAAACAGTTAAATGTGGTCTATTAAACATTAGGTCTCTCTCTTCTAAGTCCCTGTTAGTAAATGATATAATAATTGATCAACATATTGATTTATTCTGCCTTACAGAAACCTGGTTACAGCAGGATGAATATGTTTGTTCAAATGAGTCAACACCTCCGAGTCACACTAACTGCCAGAATGCTCGCAGCACGGGCCGAGGCGGAGGATTAGCAGCAATCTTCCATTCCAGCTTATTAATTAATCAAAAACCCAGACAGAGCTTTAATTCATTTGAAAGCTTGACTCTTAGTCTTGTCCATCCAAATTGGAAGTCCCAAAAACCAGTTTTATTTGTTATTATCTATCGTCCACCTGCTCGTTACTGTGAGTTTCTCTGTGAATTTTCAGACCTTTTGTCTGACTTAGTGCTTAGCTCAGATAAGATAATTATAGTGGGCAATTTTAACATCCACACAGATGCTGAGAATGACAGCCTCAACACTGCATTTAATCTATTATTAGACTCAATTGGCTTTGCTCAAAATGTAAATGAGTCCACCCACCACTTTAATCATATCTTAGATCTTGTTCTGACTTATGGTATGGAAATTGAAGACTTAACAGTATTCCCTAAAAAACTCCCTTCTGTCTGATCATTTCTTAATAACATTTACATTTACTCTGATGGACTACCCAGCAGTGGGGAATAAGTTTCATTACACTAGAAGTCTTTCAGAAAGCACTGTAACTAGGTTTAAGGATATGATTCCTTCTTTATGTTCTCTAATGCCATATACCAACACAGTGCAGAGTAGCTACCTAAACTCTGTAAGTGAGATAGAGTATCTTGTCAATAGTTTTACATCCTCATTGAAGACAACTTTGGATGCTGTAGCTCCTCTGAAAAAGAGAGCTTTAAATCAGAAGTGCCTGACTCTGTGGTATAACTCTCAAACTCGCAGCTTAAAGCAGATAACCCGTAAGTTGGAGAGGAAATGGCGTCTCACTAATTTAGAAGATCTTCACTTAGCCTGGAAAAAGAGTCTGTTGCTCTATAAAAAAGCCCTCCATAAAGCTAGGACATCTTACTACTCATCACTAATTGAAGAAAATAAGAACAACCCCAGGTTTCTTTTCAGCACTGTAGCCAGGCTGACAAAGAGTCAGAGCTCTATTGAGCCGAGTATTCCTTTAACTTTAACTAGTAATGACTTCATGACTTTCTTTGCTAATAAAATTTTAACTATTAGAGAAAAAATTACTCATAACCATCCCAAAGACATATCGTTATCTTTGGCTGCTTAAGTGATGCCGGTATTTGGTTAGACTCTTTCTCTCCGATTGTTCTGTCTGAGTTATTTTCATTAGTTACTTCATCCAAACCATCAACATGTCTATTAGACCCCATTCCTACCAGGCTGCTCAAGGAAGCCCTACCATTATTTAATGCTTCGATCTTAAATATGATCAATCTATCTTTATTAGTTATGTA
This sequence comes from Thalassophryne amazonica, assembly GCF_902500255.1. NCBI lineage: Eukaryota > Metazoa > Chordata > Actinopteri > Batrachoidiformes > Batrachoididae > Thalassophryne > Thalassophryne amazonica. Next base: position 21,036,590 of record NC_047104.1, read on the forward strand.
CCACAGGCTATGTACCACAGGCTTTTAAGGTGGCAGTAATTAAACCATTACTTAAAAAGCCATCACTTGACCCAGCTATCTTAGCTAATTATAGGCCAATCTCCAACCTTCCTTTTCTCTCAAAAATTCTTGAAAGGGTAGTTGTAAAACAGCTAACTGATCATCTGCAGAGGAATGGTCTATTTGAAAAGTTTCAGTCAGGTTTTAGAATTCATCATAGTACAGAAACAGCATTAGTGAAGGTTACAAATGATCTTATGGCCTCAGACAGTGGACTCATCTCTGTGCTTGTTCTGTTAGACCTCAGTGCTGCTTTTGATACTGTAGACCATAAAATTTTATTACAGAGATTAGAGCATGCCATAGGCATTAAAGGCACTGCGCTGCGGTGGTTTGAATCATATTTATCTAATAGATTACAATTTGTTCATGTAAATGGGGAATCTTCTTCACAGACTAAAGTTAATTATGGAGTTCCACAAGGTTCTGTGCTAGGACCAAATTTATTCACTTTATACATGCTTCCCTTAGGCAGTATTATTAGACAGCATTGCTTAAATTTTCATTGTTACGCAGATGATACCCAGCTTTATCTATCCATGAAGCCAGAGGACACACACCAATTAGCTAAACTGCAGGATTGTCTTACAGACATAAAGACATGGATGACCTCTAATTTCCTGCTTTTAAACTCAGATAAAACTGAAGTTATTGTACTTGGCCCCACAAATCTTAGAAACATGGTGTCTAATCAGATCCTTACTCTGGATGGCATTACCGTGACCTCTAGTAATACTGTGAGAAATCTTGGAGTCATTTTTGATCAGGATATGTCATTCAATGCGCATATTAAACAAATATGTAGGACTGCTTTTTTGCATTTACGCAATATCTCTAAAATTAGAAAGGTCTTGTCTCAGAGTGATGCTGAAAAACTAATTCATGCATTTATTTCCTCTAGGCTGGACTATTGTAATTCATTATTATCAGGTTGTCCTAAAAGTTCCCTGAAAAGCCTTCAGTTAATTCAAAATGCTGCAGCTAGAGTACTAACAGGGACTAGAAGGAGAGAGCATATCTCACCCATATTGGCCTCTCTTCATTGGCTTCCTGTTAATTCTAGAATAGAATTTAAAATTCTTCTTCTTACTTATAAGGTTTTGAATAATCAGGTCCCATCTTATCTTAGGGACCTCATAGTACCATATCACCCCAATAGAGCGCTTCGCTCTCAGACTGCAGGCTTACTTGTAGTTCCTAGGGTTTGTAAGAGTAGAATGGGAGGCAGAGCCTTCAGCTTTCAGGCTCCTCTCGTGTGGAACCAGCTCCCAATTCGGATCAGGGAAACAGACACCCTCTCTACTTTTAAGATTAGGCTTAAAACTTTCCTTTTTGCTAAAGCTTATAGTTAGGGCTGGATCAGGTGACCCTGAACCATCCCTTAGTTATGCTGCTATAGACTTAGACTGCTGGGGGGTTCCCATGATGCACTGAGTGTTTCTTTCTGTTTTTGCTCTGTATGCACCACTCTGCATTTAATCAGTGATTGATCTCTGCTCCCCTCCACAGCATGTCTTTTTCCTGGTTCTCTCCCTCAGCCCCAACCAGTCCCAGCAGAAGACTGCCCCTCCCTGAGCCTGGTTCTGCTGGAGGTTTCTTCCTGTTAAAGGGAGTTTTTCCTTTCCACTGTCGCCAAGTGCTTGCTCACAGGGGGTCGTTTTGACCGTTGGGGTTTTTACATAATTATTGTATGGCCTTGCCTTACAATATAAAGCGCCTTGGGGCAACCATTTGTTGTGATTTGGCGCTATATAAATAAAATTGATTGAATCTTAAGACTAACCAAGTTAAATTATTAGTTACCTTATTAATTACATAATTTATTAGTTGCAAGTTTTCGGCAGATTCTAACAAAGTAATTGCATAAAGCTGCTAATGAAGTAACTGCATATAGTAACTATAAAGCAACTAAAAAAAGTAACTTGTCAAAGTTACTTTCACAATACTCCCAGTGAGCAGGTTGTGATCTAATTATCAGACAAGAAGGCTAGACACAAATGCTAAATTCAAACACAGGTGGAATTTGGTGAAAAGGTTTTACTGTGTAGGCGAGGAGGGTTCAGTACCCAAAAAGGCAGTCCAAAATCAGCAGCGTTAACAGAATTATAAGGCTAAGGCGTGATCCAAAAAACTGGCAGGTGGTTCACAGGCAACAGGTTCGGTACACAGGGAATCAATCAACGTGGCGGAGGTACAGGCAGGGTACAAGCATGAGGAACAGGTATGCAGAGTGTGCTGGAAGGGGGCGTGACCAGGGAAGACAAAGGTAAGTGCAAGAGAGTGCACTAAGGCAAAAGCAAAGTGAACTGGGGCAAGATAATTAAATGACAGAAAAACCAACGGTGCAAAATGTGACGTACTGGACTAACCATAATAGACACAAACAAAACAGAGGGGGCGAGTCGAGGAGTGGAAAACCAGTGATCATAACTAAAAAGAGAGGACGTGACACAGGAAAGTGAATATCCTAAACATGACAAAACAAACTATTGACAGAATAGGAAATAAATGAACAAATCAAAACCAGGGACGAGGTAATGCAATGAATGACTAAACCATAAATAAATGATACACAGAATAAAACCAGTAACAAAAGCATTACACAAAGTGAAGAAACGAACAGAACCAAACCAAGACTTACATGACAACATATAATAATATGAAAAGTAAAACTGTACAATCCTCAGTGGAAGCCTAGACCAAAATAGGGGGAAAACCCAGACACGAACCCCGGGCCGGAGCAGACCCTGACATCACCCACCTCCAAGGCAGCCAGCACCGATGCCTGCCAGAAACACCACCCCAAAACCAAGGAAAACTTGAGGCGGGTAGCGTCATGGCAGATAACCAACAACACCCAACACGAGGAACCGAGTGCCCGAGCCTGAACAGGTGATCAAAAACAGAGATCCCCAAATGGACGACAGCATGGCAGTCCTTGGGACAAAGGAACTCCAAGGGCCCGGTCCTGGGGCCTACAGAAGCCCATGGAAGAGCCAGGAGGGCGACCACTATGGCCAACAGGGACGCATGGGAACATAGACAATACTGGGATCAGGGACAAGGTGGGACGTGGTAAATCTTCTTCATAACATATCATAGCGATCAAATGGGAAAGACTAATAAACCTGAACAAGGAACGGGGGGGGGGGGGGGGACATGCACCCGGAAACCGAACATTCTTTGAATGTTCATTTAACATTTGCCTGAGAACATTTGCAAACATGACGAACATTGGATGATCATCATATGAACAAAGAATGAGTACAGGTAATGTTTGCATGCAAACATTCAATGAACATTATACAAACCTTCACAAATGTTCACAAACATGTGAACAGTTGAACCAGAACATTAAATGAACATTTGTAGAATGTTTGAATGCTAACATTACCTGTCCTCATTCTTTGTTCATATGATGTTCGTGCAATGTTCCTGCTCAATATATCTACAATTTTGTGATTTTTTCCTATTGAGAACTAAAAATGACGTAAAACAAGCTTTACGTTTTAAAATTCAACAGGTTTTATTCAAATAGTAACTTGCAATGTAGTCATGGAATTCACATATAAAATCAATGCAGAAACTTTTGAAATCACTTACAGATTTAATGATGGAATTCATCTTTCATCATCATGCTCAAAAATAAAGAAGCACATAAAATGAAAAATTTTCAACTTTACAAAAGATTTCTTACATGGCATACCACCGACACTACAAAAGATGTTCAGACAAAATAATAAATCTTCGAGAAATAATAATGAAACCTAAAAAACATTCATCTACTGATCTACAACCAACTACACATAGGAGCAAAAATAAATTCAGCTTACATCTACATACAGTTAATAATACTTTGATATTTAAGAGCAAAACTGTGGACAGTTTTAAAACAAACATTACTCTCAAATTCCCTGAGAAAATTCCTATGGAAAAATATTAATATAAAGTTTTTAATCACAGATTTGAAGACTCAGTATGACAGTCAGATACGACAATGCAACTTGCTGAACACACATTTTTAAGAGCGAAACTGAACAGTTTAACACAAACACATTATAATCAAATTTCCTGAGGAAATTCACATGACAAAACACTAAGTTTTTATCACATAGAAGTCAGATACGACAACTGAACACAATTTTTAAAGCAAAATTGAAGTTTTAACACAAATACATTACAATAAAATTTCCTGAGGAAATTCATGATAAAAAAAATATACAAAAATAATAAAAAATTAACAAACAATTTAAATTAATGTTTTATCACCAGAGAAAAAGTTTCTCCAGAAGTAAAATAAAATTTTATCAAAAATATTCCATGTACAAGGCAAATTAAATGCTGCTGCTAATCTGCTCATAAGCTTTGATATTATGAAATATAAACAATGCTAAAATACCCTCAGCCGAAGTTCCGGATGGTCCCGTCTATAATTCTTCTGCTTGGATAGGACATCTTCGGATTATGGCACAATTGTAGAAATGATGATTGTGATATTTATTGCCGCCTCCATAACAACTCTGTAAATTTGTGGCACGTCCCTGGCAAGGCTGCCTTTGACGGTTCCTGACTTGCCCTGACTGCTGAAGCACTGCCAAAGATAAACGGGAGCCGTAGCGTACAAGCAGCCCCTGACAATGCTCGTTACCGTATTCTTCCCTTGTTCCATTCCAGGGGTGTATGCAGTCAAGGCATTGATTAGGGCATTCCTCTGGTGCCTGTTTCACTTGTCCTCGCCATCAAGTCTGTCATTAGCACTCGAGCTGCAAGTTGAACATTTCCATTGTTAGTCATAAGCAATTATATATACTTTCCTGTTCAGATACTGTCTAATTTGAGCGACATGGTCATAACTGGTATTCAACTCAACTGCTTATTGGACAGGCCCTATATTTTTAACAAGCTGTGTATTTGCTTGCAGAATTTTTCTCAGGTTAGTTATCAGTGAGGTATCCCACACAGGTGAAAGCAGATCAGACAAAAATGATTAGTCCTCTGTACCCAACGCTATTTGTGTAAAGGGCCTTTCACACCGCATGCTTGGAAGTGTCAGAGGCATCACAAATCGTTCTAAAAAGCATTATTTTCAATGAAACACACAGCTTTTTACAGGCGGTAGAAGTGTCGCGTCAAAAGCTGAGCTAAACAGATGCTTCTACCAGGAGTGTGCGCATTCCTGCTTGTCAACAGAATGACGTTCAAAGTTCAACCCAATCCAACTTTTGGCGCTCTGAACTGTGACAAAGCTTCGCACTGTCCAATAGAAACGTGTTGGGTCCAAACATGGAAGACTCATGGAAGAAACCACTGATCTCTACAAAACAGAAACGTGTCACAGGACTGCTCATTTATACAGAGCAGTTTTCTGAAGAAAAATCCTTGCAAATGTTTCAAAATGCTATATTAAAGCTTTTTCTTGGTTCATCGACACATATACAACAGGGTGATCGCTCAGCTTTCCTCTGGGAAAAAAAAAGAAAAAGAGTGAAAATCTCCACCCCCCCCTGCTGCATGCGTCGCGTCAGGGTGTAGGGAGGCGTTGACACAACTTGACTGACGACACACTGGGAGTTGTTGCCTGACGCGTATAAAGCATGCAATGTGAAAGGCCCTTTAGTTACTAGTTTCCATAAATACAGCATGTTTATAATACAGTGTAAAAAAAAAAAAGGCAAAAATTTATTGAAGTGAAGAGGATCTAACAAACAGAAAACACATTAACACTTCTTTGAGTGACTTTACTGGAAGCCCCATTACTTCCAGGCACTGCTTGTAATTGGCTCAAGCACACACTTCTGGTTTAGCTGGCCAACCTTTGGATAATCGTGTCAGCAGCGTCCACATTGTTCTCTCTCCTGGTATGTCTGGGAACCGACACTTTCAGGGATGGTCCAAGGATGTAGTGCATCAACTTTGTCATTCAGCTGTTCGATACTGTGAATGTCATTCTGCTTCTCCTGGAACACAAAATGTATATAGATCCACATGTTACAACCCTTAATACAGAAGTTCCCACTTTTTTTATAAATCCTATGCTTCACAAATGATTAAGCCAATGCTGTCGGCCTTTCATCATGAGCACGGACAAATCTGTGAATGAACTGAGTGAGCTATGGAAAAAAAAAAACTTGAAAGATCTTGAAAAGGCCCTGGCGGGGTCTGGTGGTTGTCCCCCAGAAAAATGTGAAATCTCAAATGCATTCTGGTGCTTACTCAGGTCTATTCCAAAAGAATCTCAAAAATTATTTTTTTGTTGGCACAGGTCAGTTTTCCACCCCAGATAAGGTGGTAAACCTCAGTAGTACAGCATAGAAGTCCTTATGTTTCAAGTGTAGGTACCATAGACAGTATGCACACACTATGCAAATGAAACATTATGTAAGGGACAGAATTTTTTATATAAGAAATTCTGAAACTTTATATCAGCAATAAATAATATGTTGAGTACCAGGGCCTGTAAATTATTTCTTAAGGAAGGAAAGTTAGCATATACAACTTCATTACTGACAGATTTTACTGTATTTTCAAATTATATTATATCCCAAATATTTCTTGCCAGAAATGTTTGAATATTTTGCTTGCTGAACATGAATTTTAGAATCTACTGGCACAAAACACTATACAATCTTATTTAACCATTATAGTACAAACCTCGGGATAATCGGGCTGATGTGAATCAACTGCAGGCACACGCTCAACCCACTGATCAGATGGAGGATTCACTGATTCAACAACTCTTATGGCAGCCGGCATGGTTGCTGTTGGGGGGGAAACAAGCAATAATCCAAAATATTATCACAAGCTTATCTTCATAAAGTCTCTTCTGGGCACTGACATTAAATTTCAATGCATCAACACCTAATAAAAGAGTATATATTTTAGTCATGTTTTAGTCAAAATATTAATTAGGCCTGTGCCTCTGTGGCTAACGTTAGCTCTGTGCTAGTCAAAAATGTGTGGTTTGGTTCCCATTAATCTATGGCTGGCATAATCAAGCTTTCAAGCAAGTTTTGTTATTTCTGGCTAAAACGAATTTGTGCTCACATCAGGTTCCATTACTCTTTTTGATATTCACAGCGTCGATATCATGGCACAAAGGCCCTGCCATTTGAAGCTAGCTGCTACCTCATGGGTAGCTATGTGGTGGTGCTTTGTGAGGATCCCAGTCGACGAGCGTCCAGCGTAGTCTCCTCTTCTGCTCTCAGTGGCTCCTTAATCACAGTATAGAGACTGAACAAGCAAATTAACTTGTGGAACACAAACTCTATTTGCTAAAACAGAACGGAGTTGAGTGCTGTAACTCAGCTAAGTCCTTCTTCTGCTCTGTTAAACAGCGGGTTTTAACCCAGCTCGGTGCACTACTGCCACCAACTGGTGCGTGAGCAGCACTGCAAGCAACTGTGAAGTAGCAAGCATATTGTTAACAAAATAATTTAACTTTAAATTAAATGAATTCATTTGAATTGTATCCTCTGATAATGTTGGTCAAACATGTTTTAAAATAAGCACTATAGTGTTTCGACGTTCTGACCCAATTATTACAGTAGTTTTGTGAGGACAGCATTTCTCTGAGCTGATAAATCTGCTCTGGCTTTACCTTAACCACGAAGGAACCAAACACTTATGCTAGAAATTTGTTAACTTAATTGGCAATACTTAAATGTATAATGTGATTACAGGAAATTATACACAATGATCACTGATGCTTTTTTATTTATTTATTTATTTTTTACCAGAATGAGTATGTTGCATTTTACATACAGAAATGATTGCATCCAGGTCTTACAATTATATTGTGTACAATGTACATGTTTTACCCTGGATAATTATATTATCATGCCTCACTACAAACATGAATTAAGCAGCCTAAATAAAGGAATCAGAAAGCAAGAAATATGTTGTAACAATTATGTGGTAACAGTTCCCACCAAACACTGTTCGACTGTGACATGAAGTCATCCTCCAAATGAGACCTGAGTGAAACACTAAACCCTGGACAAATGTTCATTCTGGAAATGTGAAATCTAGTTGATTTCTGCCACTGTAACGTGTGTAACTACTATATTCAATCTCATGTCAGCATGTTTGTTTAAAACATGTTTGAACTGCAAGTTGTGAAGTGACCAGTAAAAAATATTATTTGTCTGTGAGCTGTTTTATTTAAATGTCAATGCTTCCTGCTCATGCATGTTGAAAACATTATTTTGTAAATCAATTTAATAATATAATAAAATTTAATAACTTTAATGTATTTTTCCTTATTTACAAAAATGCTAAAGATAGCCTTTTTTAAATTTGGCAAAATGTATGTAACTCAGGTCTGTGGGACATCTGGATAATAAGATGCCATTGCAATCTGTTTCCATAAAAAACATATTTTGGTAGCTGACAATCACAGTCTGTAGTGATGTAAATTATTTTGCAAAAATTAATATTCCAATTAACAGAGTGCATGTTTATGCAAGTTGCACCAAGACATGTTTCGGCGTTAGCTCTGTCAGTTTATTACAGTAATCTTGAAAATATACAGTATATTCAGTAGGCCTGAATTCTTGGTAATGTAGAGTGCTTAAATTATTTCCTGTTGTTCATTCTACCTATGTTTGCACACATAATATAAATGGAGTCCAATATTAATTTCTGTATGCCATAAATGATATTTAATGTTTTCCTATAATGTGAAATTTTATATACACATATATATATATACACATATATACACATATATATATATATACACACATATACACATATATATATATATACACACATATACACATATATATATATATACACACATATATACACATACTCACAAAAATATAAACGCAACACTTTTGGTTTTGCTCCCATTTTGTATGAGATTAACTCAACGATCTAAACTTTTTCCACATACACAATATCACCATTCCCTCAAATACTGTGCACAAACCAGTCTAAATCTGTGATAGTGAGCACTTCTCCTTTGTTGAGATAATCCATCCCACCTCACAGGTGTGCCATACCAAGATGCTGATTAGACACCATGATTAGTGCACAGGTGTGCTTTAGACTGCCCACAATAAAAGGCCACTCTGAAAGGTGCAGTTTTGTTTTATTGGGGGGATACCAGTCAGTATCTGGTGTGACCACCATTTGCCTCATGCAGTGCAACACATCTCCTTCGCATCATCCGTGAAGAGAACACCTCTCCAACGTGCCAAACGGCAGCGAATGTGAGCATTTGCCCACTCAAATCGGTTACGACGACGAACTGGAGTCAGGTCGAGACCCCGATGAGGACGACGAGCATGCAGATGAGCTTCCCTGAGACAGTTTCTGACAGTTTGTGCAGAAATTCTTTGGTTATGCAAACCAATTATTTCAGCAGCTGTCCGAGTGGCTGGTCTCAGATGATCGTGGATGTGAACATGCTGGATGTGGAGGTCCTGGGCTGGTGTGGTTACACGTGGTCTGCGGTTGTGAGGCTGGTTGGATGTACTGCCAAATTCTCTGAAACGCCTTGGAGACGGCTTATGGTAGAGAAATGAACATTCAATACACGAGCAACAGCTCTGGTTGACATTCCTGCTGTCAGCATGCCAATTGCACGCTCCTTCAAATCTTGCGACATCTGTGGCATTGTGCTGTGTGATAAAACTGCACCTTTCAGAGTGGCCTTTTTATTGTGGGCAGTCTAAGGCACACCTGTGCACTAATCATGGTGTCTAATCAGCATCTTGATATGGCACACCTGTGAGGTGGGATGGATTATCTCAGCAAAGGAGAAGTGCTCACTATCACAGATTTAGACTGGTTTGTGAACAATATTTGAGAGAAATGGTGATATTGTACATGTGGAAAAGTTTTAGATCTTTGAGTTCATCTCATACAAAATTGGAGCAAACCAAAAGTGTTGCGTTTATATTTTTGTTGAGTATATATATATATATATATATACACATATATATATATACATACATATATATATATACATATATCACATACATATATATATATATATATACACACACACACACACACACAATACACACTTTTTAGAGGCAAGCTTTACACATACAACATGAACATTATGTAATGTTGAACATTAAGCATACATTCTATGAACATTTGATTGATTTTTGCAAATGTTTCCTTACATGTTTGTCTAATATTTGCTTCCATGCAAACAGATAAACATCACAAACATTATAGGAATGTTCGCAAACTTGCTGAACAGTAAATGAACATTCTATGAACGTTCAGTTAATGTTCGCAAATTTTCGCCTCCATGCAAACAGAAAACATTCTATGAACATTTGTTTGATGTTTGCAAATGTTCACTTCCGGGTGGGTGGGCACATCCCGCACAATCCGAGGAACACACCAAGAAAAAGAACCGTCAGCAACAACCAGACAACCAACAAAAGCACAAAGGGGAGACAAATGGGATGATAGACATCAAAAATAGAACCCAAAGAACTCAAAAAAACAACTATGCCTGAAAACCAAAACCATGAATATAACAGATTGCCAAAGTGAAAGTCCTGCAAAAAAAAAAAAAATTAAGAGAGGAACAAAATAAAAAGGAAACTCCACTGACAAAAATCCTATACAGAGCTAGGAAAGCGAGAGAACCAAAAAGGGAACCACATGAGAGGAACACTAAACAAATAAAGGCAAAAGGTACAAAAAAAGAACCAAACATACATCATATATCATTATTGAAACTTGATGAATAGAACTGAGGAATGGTATTCGATGCAAAAGGACTGGAGGGATGACCCATGCCAAACATGAACCGAGTGGGGACTAGAGAGAATGAGTCCAGAAACCACCACAAAATAGCATGTTGCTACTAGCAGGGTAATGTTAGCATGTAGGGACCAATCCGGAACGAGATTCAAAACACAAAACTGCTACCAAGCCAAAACAACCAGAAGAGCATTACTTGCCACGAAATGGGAACCTAACTGAATGAGAAACTTGCCAAAATTTGCAAAAGTGGTAACCATGAAAAACTGACAGTAAAGCAGATTCACCTGTGGAGCTAACCAGGTCTATTACCACTTTATGGATCCAGAAAGAGAACTTCAGTAAACCATGTCATGGGAGGCTAACCAGTTCCCAACAGAAATACAGATATTGAGAGAACTCAGTCCAAAATCAACAGTGTTAACAGAATTATAAGGCTAAGGCGTGGTCCAAAAAACAGGCAGGTGGTTCACAAAAACACAGCAATGTAAACAGAATGAGATAAACGCAATGTAAACAGAATGAGTATAAACACAAGAAACAGGGCTGGAAGTGAAGGTAATAAAGCGCAATGACATGATGGGGAAGAGAGAGAAATGAGAGGTTTAAATACAGGGTGTGATGAGCAGGTAATAGGGAACAGGTGTGCAGGAAAGATCCAGAACAGGCGTGGAACTGCCCAACACCAAGCACCCAAGGTGACAGACAAGAGAAAGCAGTAAGACAAATCCCAAGCAGAAAAGTAACAGACAGAATTGACATGGCTTGTGGTGGCTTGGCCCTGAAGGTTGTAGGAGGCATATGCAGACTCACAGACACAGGTATAGATCAAGAAAAATGGCTTTATCTGATAGGCAGGCAACAGGTTCGGTACACAGGGAATCAATCAACGTGGTGGAGGTATAGGCAGGGTACAGGCATGAGGAACAGGTGTGCAGAGAGTGCTGGAAGGGGGCGTGACCAGGGAAGACAAAGGTAAGTGCAAGAGAGTGCAGTAAGGCAAAAGCAAAGTGAACTGGGGCAAGATAATTAAATGACAGAAAAACAAAAACTATTGACAGAATAGGAAATAAATGATGAACAAATCAAAACCAGGGACGAGGTAATGCAATGAATGACTAAACCATAAATAAATGATACACAAAATAAAACCAGTAACAAAAGCATTACACAAAGTAAGAAACGAACAGAACCAACCAAGACTTACATGACAACATATAATATATGAAAAGTAAAACTGTACAATCCTCAGTGGAAGCCTAGACCAAAATAGGGGAAAACCCAGACATGAACCCCGGGCCAGAGCAGATCCTGACATCACCCCCCTCCAAGGCAGCCAGCACCGATGGCTGTCAGAAACAGCACCCCAAAAACACCACCCCCAAAATCAAGGAAAACTTGAGGAGGTAGCGGCATGGCAGACGACCAACAACACCCAACACGAGGAACCGAGTGCCCGAGCCTGAACGGGTGATCAAAACAGAGAGATCCCCAATGGACGACAGCATGGCAGTCCTTGGGACAAAGGAACTCAAGGGCCGGTCCTGGGGCCTACAGAAGCTCATGGAAGAGCCAGGAGGGCAACCATTATGCCCAACAGGGAGCAAGGGGGAGACCGGAGGTTCCCCTGAGGGACGCACGGGACAGAGACGATACTGGGATCAGGGACAAGGTGGGACGTGGTAGCGGGAAAAATCTTCTCCGGCATAACAGCAGCGATCAAATGGGAAAGACTAATAAACCTGAACAAGGAACGAAGGGGGGGTTGAGGACATGCAATGGGCACATCCCGCACAATCCCGGGAACACATCAAGAAAAAAGAACCGTCAGCAACAACCAGACAACCCAACAAAAGCGCAGAGGGGAAGACAAATGGATGATAGACATCAAAAATAGAACCCAAAGAACATCAAAAACAACTATGCTGAAAACCAAAACCATGAATATAACGGATTGCCAAAAGTGAAAGTCCTGGCAAAAAAAAAGTAAGGGAGGAACAAAATAAAAAGGAACTCCACTGAACAAAAATCCTATACAGAGCTAGGAAAGCGAGGGAACCAAAAAGGGAACCACATGTAGAGGAACACTATGAAATAAGGACAAATACAACATGAAACAACCATCAGACAGAAATTTTATGGGAACCGTGGAGAAAATATAAACGCAAAGTACTGCTACATAAACAAATAAAAGGCAAAAGGTACAAAAAAGAACCAAACATACATCATACATCATTATTGAAACTTGATGAATAGAACTGAGAATCGTATTCGATGCAAAAGGACCTGGAGGGATGACCCATGCCAAACGTGAACCGAGTGGGGACCAGAGAGACATGAGTTCCAGAAACCACCACAAAAATAGCATGTTTGCTACTAGCAGGGTAATGTTAGCATGTAGGGACCAATCCGGAACAAGATTCAAAACACAAAACTGCTTACCAAGCCAAAACAACCAGAAGAGCATTACTTGCCAGAAATGGGAACCTAATGAACGGAGAAGAAACTTGCCAAATTTGCAAAAGTGGAACCATGAAAACTGACAGTAAAGCAGAGATTCACCTGGGGAGCTAACCAGGTCCATTACCACTTTATGGATCCAGAAAGAGAACTTCAGTAAACCATGTCATGGAGGCTAACCAGTTCCCAACAGAAATACAGATATTGAGAGAACTCATGTTGTAAGCAAACTTTGAAACAAATGACAACCGATAAGCTAAGAAATAGCTTAGCACCAAAGAAATGCAGGAGCCCCATGTTGTCCAGAACAAGACACTAAACGGTCTTCCTAACGGGCACTAAAAATGGGAATGCATGATTAGGAAAATAAAAAACTCACAGTTCCACTGATTACGGCAGCAACAATTCTCATTGGGAAGACCTCTGATGATCTGAGGAGAGACAGAGGTGATGAAGGGATGTCCTGCGTCGGATGCGCCTTAGCCAACCCAGCTGGCTCTGCAGTCACGCATGGAAAAGCGCACGACTTGTCAGATGCAGCTGGCTTCGTGAAGGCTGAGAAGCTGTGCACGCTGCTGCATGCTGGACTGAGGGACTGGTGATCGTGGCCTCGCGCGCACGGTGGTAGAATCAGCTGTCTTCGCTGAAGGCTGAGAAGCAGTGCGTGCTGCTGCATGCTGGACTGACGGGACTGGTGGTCGTGGCCTGGCGCGCACGGCGGCAGAATCAGCTGTTTTCGCTGAAGGCTGAGGAACAGGGCATACTGCTGCTTCTTGGAGTAACATGGCCGTTGATGGTGGCAGCGAGCACACTGTGAGAACTTCGGACGTTGGTGGTTGAGTCTGGAGTGGAGTGTGTGCCATATGTGACGCCAGTGACATTGGCACAGTTGTTTGAAACTGAGGCGTGACAAGCTGTGGTGACATGGGCTGTTCAGCTGGCTTCTGGAGTGTGTGCATCAGAGAAACCTCTGGGGGCGTGTGTCTCTCCGCTTGCTCTGGTGATGTCACGGCTGGTGCGGCGAGGTCTGAGGTGACGTGGTCTTGCCAAATGGCTCTGTGGCACCAGGAGAGACATGCCTCAGCAGAGAGGTCGGGCAAAATGGGAACCTTCATTCCTGTGGGCGAGGAAGTCGTGATGGCAGCAGTCTGGCGCAATGGCACCCGGAGCTTCCGAGGTGCGGGCACAGGGGCAAATAGGTGGGATCAGAACTGGTGCCACATAAGATCGCGGATCTGGTTCTTTGGACAGTTTCAGCTCCGTGGGTTCCCATCTGAACAGCCTTCGTGGAGCAGGAATTGGAGGCAGGCAGGACGTGGGAGGTGTGGACGGCTGAGGAGGCGTGACTGCTTCAGCGACAGTGTGATGCTGCGGGGCATGTCCAGACAGGAGTCATAGATCTCTGATTCTACAGACTAGCCCATGTTCTGAACAGTGAATATGAGCTTCTTCCTTCTGGGAAACGCTTCAGAGTGCATCGTTACAGGAGGAAGAGATACAAGAACTCATTTGTGCCACACTCCATCATGCTCTTAAATCAGAGGGAGACCAAATGAACATGTTGTTGCGACCACACGCTAGTTTTAAAATTATTTTATGCTGAGTGTTTTATGATGAATGTTCGATGTGTTTTTTCACGTCTTGGGGGCTTCGGTAGTTTATGTAAGTCGATATCCATTTTACGGACAATAAGTTTATCTTATCTTATTCAACAGTAGTCCATCGGATCTTCGACATAGGTAGGAAGCCGATCTTGCTTAAAAAGAGTTTTGATAGGTTTTAACTCTGGGAAGGCAGTTACCATTTCGGGTGCAGCGTGTAGAAGGAGTTCTACAGCAGAAAGAATGCACTGCTTGTTCTGCTCTCCTGAAACTGTCTCTGAATTCAAAAAATAAGTCCTGATTTTGAAGAGAAATTCTGTCATCTGCTGGAATGATGTCTCCTCTGTCTCAGATGAGGAATCCTCTTCTTATCAGGATCTACTGGCAAGCAGGCAGGACACAATTGCAGGGACGCGGACAAACAGCTCTGTATAATTGAGGCGTTTACTTGATTCATAGGCAGGGGTTGGTACACAAAAAGACAGTCCAAAAAGAGCAACAGTAAACACAATCATCAGGCAGGGGCGAGGTCCGGATACACAGACAAGTAGTCAAAAACACGAGGAACAGAGCTAGAAAGAGGCACAAGGCACATCGATCAGGCGAGGATACAGGCACACACAACAGGCTGGACAGAACGGGCTTCAATTGGCTGACATGAAACGTAGGATGAATTTTCATGGACCTTGGGAGACGGACAGAAACGGGGTTAATGATTTTGGTAACGGGGAATGGGCTCACGAACCTGGGAGCCATTTTCCGGGACATACCACATAGTGGCAAGTGCCAAGTGGACAGCCAAACCCGCTGACCCGGGGCGTAGGAGGGTGCCGCTGACCGTTCTACAGTCTGCAGCTGTCTTATAGGCCCGTGAGAACCGTAACAGAGCTTTCCGGGCCCACTCCCAGGTCCGTCGGCACCGCAAAATGAGTTCCAAGCAGAAAGAACGGGGGAACGTAGACCTGTGGAGGGAAAAAGAGGACAGCTGATGACCAAATACTACATGGAATGGGGAGAAACCAGAGGAGAAGTAGGCAAACTGTTGTGAGCTAGTTCTATCCATGGAAGCTGAGTAGACCACGAGGCAGGATACTGGGAAGCCAGGATCCGCAACCCCTTTTCTAACTCCTGGTTTAGGCACTCGGCTTGGACCGTTCGCTTGCGGGTGATAACCGGATGTGAGGCTGGATGAGACCCGAGAAGACGGCAGAATTCCCTCCAGAACTGTGAGATAAATTGAGGTCCCCGGTCCAAAACAATGTCTTGAGGCAATCCATGCAATTTAAAACGTGAGTCAAAAGGGTTTCAGCAGTCTCCGGGCCGAAGGAAGGCGCGGCAGTGGCACAAAATGCACCATTTTAGATAAACGGTCTACAGTCATAATCACAGAATTGCCCCTAGAGGGCAGCAGACCCGTCACGAATCAACAGAGATGTGAGTCCATGGCTGGACCGAACAGGCAGAGGCAGAAGTGTGGCCCGCAGGTGGGCGTGTAGATGTTTTATGCATGGCACAACAGTACAAGCATTAACATATTCCTTGACATCCAATAACATATTAGGTCATCAAAATCTCTGCATTAACACAAACATAGTCTCGTTGTATGCCCGGATGACAAGAAAAACGGCTATCATGCCCCCAGCGGATAACCTCCCCCCTCAGAGAGACCGGCTACGAACAACTTGTCTGCAGGGCATTCGGGCGGAACCGGAGTGTTCCCCTGCATTGACTGAATCTTAGCCTCAATATCCCATGTGAGAGCCGAGATGAAGGATGACTCAGGAAGTATGGTTTCAGGAGTTTGAGGTGGAAACTGAGGTGTCCCCAAGACGGGACAGCGTGTCAGGTTTCCCATTTTTGTCGAATAGATTACAATTTGTTCATGTAAATGGGGAATCTTCTTCATAGACTAAGTTAATTATGGAGTTCCACAAGGTTCTGTGCTAGGACCAATTTAGACGGTATTGCTTACATTTTCATTGTTACGCAGATGATACCCAGCTTTATCTATCCATGAAGCCAGAGGACACACACCAATTAGCTAAACTGCAGGATTGTCTTACAGACATAAAGACATGGATGACCTCTAATTTCCTGCTTTTAAACTCAGATAAAACTGAGTATTGTACTTGGCCCCACAAATCTTAGAAACATGGTGTCTAACCAGATCCTTACTCTGGATGGCATACCCTGACCTCTAGTAATACTGTGAGAAATCTTGGAGTCATTTTTGATCAGAATATGTCATTCAAAGCGCATATTAAACAAATATGTAGGACTGCTTTTTTGCATTTACGCAATATCTCTAAAATTAGAAAGGTCTTGTCTCAGAGTGATGCTGAAAAACTAATTCATGCATTTATTTCCTCTAGGCTGGACTATTGTAATTCATTATTATCAGGTTGTCCTAAAAGTTCCCTAAAAAGCCTTCAGTTAATTCAAAATGCTGCAGCTAGAGTACTAACGGGGACTAGAAGGAGAGAGCATATCTCACCCATATTGGCCTCTCTTCATTGGCCTTCCTGTTAATTCTAGAATAGAATTTAAAATTCTTCTTCTTACTTATAAGGTTCTGAATAATCAGGTCCCATCTTATCTTAGGGACCTCGTAGTACCATATCACCCCAATAGAGTGCTTCGCTCTCAGACTGCAGGCTTACTTGTAGTTCCTAGGGTTTGTAAGAGTAGAATGGGAGGCAGAGCCTTCAGCTTTCAGGCTCCTCTCCTGTGGAACCAGCTCCCAATTCAGATCAGGGAGACAGACACCCTCTCTACTTTTAAGATTAGGCTTAAAACTTTCCTTTTTTGCTAAAGCTTATAGTTAGGGCTGGATCAGGTGACCCTGAACCATCCCTTTAGTTATGCTGCTATAGACGTAGACTGCTGGGGGGTTCCCATGATGCACTGTTTCTTTCTCTTTTGCTCTGTATGCACCACTCTGCATTTAATCATTAGTGATTGATTCTATGCTCTCTTCCACAGCATGTCTTTTTCCTGGTTCTCTCCCTCAGCCCAACCAGTCCCAGCAGAAGACTGCCCCTCCCTGAGCCTGGTTCTGCTGGAGGTTTCTTCCTGTTAAAAGGGAGTTTTTCCTTCCCACTGTAGCCAAGCGCTTGCTCACAGGGGGTCGTTTTGACCGTTGGGGTTTTACATAATTATTGTATGGCCTTGCCTTACAATATAAAGCGCCTTGGGGCAACTGTTTGTTGTGATTTAGCGCTATATAAAAAAAAAAATTGATTGATTGATTGATTGATTTTTGGTTCCTGGGCGATATGACAGCACAAAATTAACCTACTAAAGAATATGGCCTATCGGGCCTACGGACGTTGAGCAGTTTTGCCGTACAACAGGTATGCTAAGTTCTTGTCTGTCCAGACTTAAAAAAGCAACTGTGCCCCCTCCAGCCAGTGGTGCCACTCCTCCAAGGCCACTTTCACTGCCAGCAGTTTGCAGTCTCCGATGTTGTAATTTCACTCAGCCGCCATGAATTTTTTGGACAGGAAAGCACAAGGATGAAATTTATTGTCACCGGGTTTAGTTTGAGAGAGGATTGCCCCAGTACCAGTGTCTGGATGCATAACTTCAACCACGAACTGCCGGGCAGGGTCAGGAAGGAGCAACACGGGGGCTGTTGTAAAGCGATGTTTTAGGTTCCGAAAGGCCTCCTCACACTCCGGAGTCCAAATAAAGACCGAAGGGAGGAGGTTATTTCATGCAGAGGAGCCGCGATGGTACTGAAGTTACGGATAAATTTACGATAAAAATTAGCAAAACCAAGGAACCTCTGAACATCTTTGTGGCAGGTAGGGACCTTCCAGTCTCGCATCGCTGTAACCTTAGTTGGGTCCATCTGTATCTCGCCCTCAGAAATCACAAACCCCAAGAAAGATACAGTGGAGCACTGGAACTCACATTTTTCTGCTTTAATGAATAAACGGTTCTGTAACAGGGTCTGTAGAACTGCCTGGACCTGTTGCATGTGAGTCTCCGATCACGGTGAGTATATGAGGATGTCATCTAAGTACACAAAGACACACTTATTTAGGTACGCACGGAGTACGTCATTAACTAGGTTTGAAATACTGCCGGTGCGTTAAATCAACATCAAATCAAATCAATTTTATTTATATAGTGCCAAATCACAACAAAACAGTTGCCCCAAGGCGCTTTATATTGCAAGGCAAAGCCATACAATAATTACGGAAAAAACCCCAACGGTCCAAAACGACCCCCCTGTGAGCAAGCACTTGGCGACAGTGGGAAGGAAAAACTCTCTTTTAACAGGAAGAAAACCTCCAGCAGAACCAGGCTCAGGGAGGGGCAGTCTTCTGCTGGGACTGGTTGGGGCTGAGGGAGAGAATCAGGAAAAAGACATGCTGTGGAGGGGAGCAGAGATCAATCACTAATGATTAAATGCAGAGTGGTGCATACAGAGCAAAAAGAGAAAGAAACACTCAGTGCATCATGGAAACCCCCCAGCAGTCTAAGTCTATAGCAGCATAACTAAGGGATGGTTCAGGGTTACCTGATCCAGCCCTAACTATAAGCTTTAGCAAAAAGGAAAGTTTTAAGCCTAATCTTAAAAGTAGAGAGGGTGTCTGTCTCCCTGATCTGAATTGGGAGCTGGTTCCAGAGTCAGCCCGAACGGCATTACTAAATATTCGTAGTGGCCAGATGGTGTGTTAAAGGCCATCTTCTATTCATCTCCTGCACAAATACGAACCAGGTGGTACGCGTTTCCTTAAATCCAATTTGGTAAATACCTTAGCTCCTTCTAACAACTCGAAGGCGGACGAGATAAGCGGCAATGGATATCTGCTCTTTACCGTGATTTCATTGAGACCCCAATAATCTATACAGGGATGAAGGGTCTTGTCTTTCTTCTCCACAAAGAAAAATCCTGTCCCGGCAGGCGAGGAAGAGGGCCGGATTAGACCAGCCGCAAGAGACTCCTGAATATATGTGTACGCTCCGGTGCCGAGAGCGAAAATAATTTTCCTCAGGGGGGTGTTGCCCCAGGGAGGAGGTCTATGGCGCTGTCGTATTCATGATGGGGTGGAAGAGGCGTAGCTTTGGCTTTTTTGAACACCCTTGCAAGATCATAATAACAGGAAGGGACCCCCTCTAGATCTGACTTATTTACACCAGAACTGGCAACAGGCTTAATCAGGCAAGTATTGTTACAAGCAGGTCCCCAGGACTCTATTTTACCCAGGGACCAATCAAGACTGGGTTTATGGCTTTGTAGCCAGGGATGCCCCAGAATTATGGAGTGAGTCATCTTATCGAAAATATGAAAACTGATTAGTTCTGAATGATTTTCTGAAATATTCATGCGAACTGACTGGGTGCGAAATGGGATTTGGCCCAAATCTCTGCCATCCACATCGTGGACCACCAGGGGCTGTGAGAACCCGATATAATTTAAGGCGGAGGGACCTGGCAAGAGAGGACAACATGAAGTTAGAATCTGCTCCAGAATCAATGAACACAGGGCTGGTTAATGTGGTAAATTCAGATGTGAAAGTAGCTGATAATTGTTCCTGGAAACAGGATTGACTGAACTCTGACTCACCTGTAATACCGCTCTTGGCCGCACTGGCGCACCCCTCACAGGACAGACAGTAATAACATGACCCACTTGTCTACAGTAATAACACAGTCCTTCCACACAGCGTCGCTTGCGTTCCTCAGTAGAGAGGCGAGCCCTCCCCCACCTGCATGGGCTCTTCAGCCAAACCAGCCATGGCGGGGCTTCCCAAGTGACTGGAAGAGACGCGGTCGGATGGAAAGACGTGCCGGGGGAGGTGGATGATGGGTGTCCCGATGCGGGCGGTCGGACAGACGGCGATCGGTCCGGATAGCCAGTGCAATTAGCTCGTCGAGATTTTCAGGCAGATCCACAGCCACCAACTGATCTTGTATGACGTCGCTCAGGCCCCGGAAGAGACGTCTTGGAGCACCACAGGATTCCACTCACTCTTTGCGGCCAGAATTCAAAAGTCAATGGTGTAATCGGCCACTCGACGATTTCCTTGCCTTAACCTCATCAAAGCACGAGCTGCTTCACGGCCAGGAGAGGCGTGCTGGAAAACCTGCTGCAGGGAGTTGGTGGAATGCCGAAAGGGAGGAGCAAGATGGGGCATCGCGGCTCCACTCGGCTGTTGCCCATGTAGCTGCCCGACCGGAAAGGTGAGAAATCATGAATGCAATCTTCGCCCAATCGGACAGAAACATTGATGCCATCAGTTGAAAGTGCAGCTCGCACTGAGTAATGAATGGTCGAACATCCCCGGACTCTCCGGAAAAACGCTCGGGTCGAGAGAGTTGGTTACATACCGCAGGGGCAGGGACGGAAGCCGGTGGGGCAGTCGATGGTCCCAGAAGTGGCGTAGTAGCGGGAACCATACTGTTCGAGGCCTAATGTTTTAAAGTGTTTCAGGAGTTGCTCCATCTATGAGCTCACAGAGGCCTGAAAGGTGTCTTGTCGCTTGGCTAACTCACTGACTCCAGAGCTCAGGGCGGCTAGCTGGTCCTCTTACTGTGCAAGCCGCCGGCTGTGGTAGCATACCGCCCGCTGAACAGCTTCAGGGTCCACGTCTGCTGCGTCCATCGTTGGCCTGATCAGGCTGATCAGGATCTACTGGCAAAGCCGGCAGGACACAATTGCAGGGGTTGGTACACAAAAAGACAGTCCAAAAAGAGCAACAGTAATACAATCATCAGGCAGGGGTGAGGTCTGGATACACAGGCAAGTAGTCAAAAACATGATGAGGCAGTCAAGGCAAGAAACACGAGGAACAGAGCTAGAAAGAGGCACAAGGCACATCAATCAGGCGAGGAATACAGGCACACAGTGCAGTATATAAAGCCTCAGGTAATGAGCAGCAAATCAGGGACAGGTGTGAGAAAACTTCCAGAGACAGGGCGTGTCCAGCACAGAGGGAAATGCACCCCATGCTGAACCAAGAGAATAAGGGGAGCAAAAGAGCAGGACAGGGAAAACACAAGCAGAAAACGACAGTGCAAGAGACAGACAGCACAAAAGCAACAAACAAACCCACACACAAAGTCCAAATCTGACACATCCAAGTCAACCCACTCAGTGTCATCATCACATGGTGGGCAAGTGGACTGCAGATATAGCTCAGGTTGCTTCACCTTTTTCAGGCAGCCTCTCTGCAGTAAACAAACTGTCCAGATCTTCTAAGTCAGGGAAGAGACTGTAGAGCCAGGTATTTGCTTCAATGACTTCCAAGCTTGCTCCAGGTAGTCAAACCTTTCCCATGGGGTGTAGCTGTGGGGAAACAGGTGAAAAAAAAATCTTACGTCAGCGAAGATCTCTTTAATTTTGGTCAAGTTCAACTCAGGATTGAGGTCCGCTGCCTCCAGGTACTGGCCAGATTTTTTCTGACAATGGCTTGTGGTGGCTTGGCCCTGAAGGTGTTAAGGAGGCATATGCAGACTCACAGACACAGGTGTAGATCAAGAAAAATGGCTTTATCTGATAGGCAGGCAACAGGTTCAGTACACAGGTAATCAATCAACGTGGTGGAGGTACAGGCAGGTAGCAAGCTGAGGCAGAGTCCAAAACAACAAGCAAAGTTCCAAATACATGGCAATCAAGGAGTTCACGGGCTGAGGCAGAGGCAAAGTAAAAAAACAAGCAGAGTTCAGGGATAAGACGAGGCGGAGGTCGGTACCATAGCAAGGTCAGAAATACACAAGGCACAACTGGACAATGGCCTGAGGCTGGAAAGTGTGAAATGCAACAATCTGGCGAGGGACTTGCGAGACTGTGAAGGCTTAAATACTGTGGAAGAATCGAGTGTGAAATTAGGAACAGGTGTGCAGAGAGTGCTGGAAGGGGGGCGTGACCAGGGAAGACAAAGGTAAGTGCAAGAGAGTGCAGTAAGGCAAAAGCAAAGTGAACTGGGGCAAGATAATTAAATGACAGAAAAACCAACGGTGCAAAATGTGACACGCTTGACTAACCATAATAAACATGAACAAAACAGAGGGGGTGAAACTAAACTAAGGTGGCGAGTCAAGGAGTGGAAAACCAATGATAATAACTAAAAAGAGAGGATGTGACACAGGAAAGGGAATACCCTAAACATGACAAAACAAACTATTGACAGAATAGGAACAAATGATGAACAAATCAAACAGGGACTAGGTAATGCAATGAATGACTAAACCATAAATAAATGATACACCAGAATAAAACCGGTAACAAAGCATTACACAAAATAAAGAAAAAACAGAACCAAACCAAGACTTACATGACAACATATAATAATCTGAAAAGTAAACTGTACAATCCTCAGTGGAAGCCTAGACCAAATAAGGGGAAAACCCAGACATGACCCCGGGCTGGAGCAGATCCTGACAGAGTATCCCCTTTGATATATTTACAGTGGGTGCAGCCCACTCACTATAACTAATGGCTGTAATAACCCCTTCTGTTTCCATTTTGGTTAACTATGTTTCCCACTGCATCTTTAAGTACATAAGACACACAGCGAGGTTTACAAAATTTGGACTGGCCCCCACTGCAACATGTAGTTTCACTTGATGCCTTTTACTTTTCCAAGGCTAGGTTGGAACACCTCTGGATATCTCTCACAAAGCTCTTCTACACTTTCTTGTGCCACAGGTATCTCAGGTTCACTAGCGGTTCACCCCATTAACCTGTACGACTTCGCCTGAGTGAGGCAGCAAAGGGTGGTCAGCCTTCACCACCTGTGGGCTCTCTTCAACATAACCATCTTGAGCTGGCTTCAGCGGCAAGGGCAACTTATCTGATGGCCTTCCTCGGCTGCTTTGACTCTAGGCCTGTGTTTCTGCAGGAAATGGTGCAGTGATGCTGCTGGGAAACCTCGGCACCCAACCTCAATGAGAAATTGGCTGCATGCCAGCCTTTGGTGAGAGCCTCATCTATCAAGTCCTGGTACTTGGCTTTTTTCAGTTGATATGAAAATAGCCAGCCTGTCTTCCCAAGGCACAGTAAGTTTCGCGACTATGATTGGTTCTTTGTGCTCCTGGATAACAGTACCATGTCAGGACGAAGTGAGGGTGCTCGCCACATCTTGCGGAAAGCTAGTTTTCTTTCAAGTCCACCTGCATCTCCCAACATTTGCATGCTGCAGAATGGATGGTGGGTTCATAGCAGCTGCTTTATCCTGATAGCCTGGTTACCTTGGCGTTGGGAATTGATGGCTGAAACAGGGGGGTGACCTGCTGGTTGTTGGCTGTAACTCTCTGTACTTACCACCCATTTGGCGATTTCTGCCAGAATATGGTCATGTCTCCTCTATAATGGCCTTCTGCCAATGCTTTTAAAACATCCTGTTAAGATGTGGGTCAATGTACAAAATGTTGCCGCACTTGTTTGCATGATGGATCTTCCTCCTTCCCCCATATTTTAGATTACTTGATGTTGGCAGAAGGTCAGCTACCGCTTGTAGCAGAAAGGACAGCTTGCCTTGGTCAGTGCCCCAGAGCTCTTTCCAGGACAGCAGTCACTCAAGTGCTTGTTCCCCCTGCATCCATTGCCCCTGAGAAGCAAGCCTGAGCACTTTCACCTGGTGATGCCTCTTCTGTAGCTTCTTGGACCCTCTGGACCACGAGCTGTCTCTTGCCTTCAGTGCGTAGCCTTGATCCAGCTCCTGGTGTTGTAATTCCCAAGGCCCAACCGACCTTGGCAGATCATGCTGACAACCTCTTGGTGCCTCCAATATGCTTCTGCATCTGACACTGCTTGTTGGGGGTTCCATTTTCTGCCACATCTAATGGACTTACTGGCAATTGGAATTTGGGATCTGTGACTTTGATCATTTCATTAGGATGTTGTCAACAACACAGGCCTCCTTGGTTCCGGTTTTATTTGTCCTGCAGTTCTTATAGTGTCATGGGGTAATCTAGTGGGTTCTGATAATATTTTATGGCTGACTCTAAGCTTGTAGTTTGCCTTGTATGTGTTGTTTCTCATTGTTTTGCTCTATTGGATCAAATAGCTTGGTGAAGTGGTTTACCTAGAGTGCCTTAATTGAGAAAGTGGCGACATGACAAATCGAAAAAAATCCGGTCACGTGGCTCATGGTGCCATCTTGGTTTCAAAATAGCGTTTGCTGTTAATCTATCTGCATGTAAACCCACCTATTTTATTTATTTATTTTTTTCACTGAAAATAACGGGTTGCGTAAAAGGTTAGGGTTAGGGCGCATTTGGATGCACAAATAGACACAACAAGGACTTCAAGATGTACAAATTCCCTTCAGATCCGAACAGAAAAACCCATCCATCCATCCATCCATCCATTTTCTTCTGCTTTATCCGGAGTCAGGTTGCGGGGGTAGCAACTCAAGCAAAGCCGCCCAGACCTCCCGATCCACACAACACCTCCCCCAGCTCCTCCGGGGAACCCCAAGGCGTTCCCAAGCCAGCCGAGAGATGTAGTCCCTCCAGCATGTCCTGGGTCTTCCCCGGGGCCCTCCTCCCAATGGGACGTGCCCGGAACACCTCTCCAGCGAGTCGTCCAGGGGGCATCCGGAAAAGATGCCCGAGCCACCTCAACTGACTCCTTTCGACGTGGAGGAGCAGCGGCTCGACTCCAAGCTCCTCCCGAGTGACCGAGCTCCTCACCCTATCTCTAGAGGAGCGCCCAGCTACCCTGCGGAGGAAACTCATCTCGGCCGCGTGTACTTGCGATCCTCGTTCTTTCGGTCATAGAGCCAATCTCATGACCCTAGGTGAAGATTGGAACGTAATCGAATCGGTAAAATCGAGAGCTTTGCCCCCCTACTCAGCTCTCTCTTCACCACGACGGTCCGATACAGCGACCGCATCACTGCGATGCTGCCCGATCCGTCTATCGATCTCACTCTCCATCCGTCCCTCACTCGGAATAAGACCCCGAGATACTTAAACTCCTCCACTTGAGGCAAGGACACTCCACCGACCTGGAGAGGGCAAAGCACCTTTTCCGGTCGAGAACCATGGCCTCGGATTTGGAGTGCTGATTTTCATCCCAGACGCTTCACACTTGGCTGCAAACAACCCCAGTGCACGCTGAAGGTCCTGATTTGATGAAGCCAACAGAACCACATTGTCCGCAACAGCAGAGACGAGATTCTGTGGTTCCCAAAACAGACCTCCTGTACACCCTGGCTGCGCCTAGAAATTCTGTCCATAAAAATAATGAACAGAACCGGTGACAAAGGGCAGCCCTGGTGGAGGCCAATGTGCACTGGAAACAGGTTTGACTTACTTGACGAACAGAAAAACATTTGGGAAAATAAAGTCAGCCGTGTGGGATGGACGCCAACATCATCGTCAAAGTTTGAGAGGTAAATTTATTGTTCAGTCCCATGTACAGTAAAACTCACCTAAATCATCATTGTATAAACCAGATATTCGCAGTCATTGGACAAAAACGTCCCAATGTTTTTGTATTATTATCCATGTAATAAACAGTATATAATGGATTTTGTATAATGGATTTCACTCACATAAGATAAAATTTCCCGTCTGATCACAATGTATTTCCATTAAAAAAAACCCCGAGCAGCCTGGACATGCACAGTAAAGAGGTACAAATTAAAGTTCAGCGCTGACACTCGTGGATTTGAGGAAAGTGGGACCGGAGTAATTCCCTGATTAAAAGCCCAACCATTTATTTTTTTCACACCATGTTCAGACTCGGACCCACAGCCTGACATGCACCTGTTAAATAGACACAAAAGGCTGTGATTTGACACTTTGCCCGCTTTGCTCCATCTGCGATCATATTTTAATAGTTTTACAGTGCGCACTCTGATTACAAATGGATCCGAAATGTCCGCACATGAAGTCGGTAAAAGAGGAAATTGTACATCTTACCTTTGAAGGTGATGATTGTAGAAAGCAAATCTTGTTAAGGGTCACATTGGTCCAGTGTAAAGCATAATCCAGAGATGGAGAACTTTAAAACTGTCACATACATCATTGCATGACACGGAATTACAGCTGTGCAGCTGCATAAATCCAGCTTTAAATTAATTAAATAAGTCATTATAATTGTACATTTATGTAAATTTGATAGCTTAACTATTTTTATATTTATTTTGATCGCACCTGTACCCTGAGGTGTTGCTGTATGTGGTCACGTGACGTGCGATAATGAATATGGCATGATAGTTGAGGTGACAGACTGTTGCGTGCATTTCTTCTGAAGATCATGCAGTTTCATTGTAAAAGTAAGTATGAGGTCAGGGAATCCCTTTGCAAATGACCAATAGGAGAGCAGCGCTCACGCCACAACCCCCCAAAAATGACCAAAGGGAGGCTGACCTACGCTTGATGTCAGCATCTCGCTGCCAACCAATCACAGTCTCTTTTTCCTGTAGGAGAAAGAGACTGTGTCTGGCCTAATTCAGGCCGGTTGCTGGGCTAAGTTTACCCATACATCCCCATTTTGTATGGGTAGATCTTCATGTTTTCGTTTATTTATTCTATTTCTGCAGAATTTCTTTGTTTTTATGGACTCTTCAGTAGTGTGTAGCTAATTTCTAACATGTTGCTCTCTTTTTTCCTTACTGTGTTTTTATACTGTTTTAATGTTTGGCTATAGTGAAAGCATGTGTTCTGGTTGTCTGCATCTCTGTGTTTTTGGTTTCATATGTTTCTTAACTTGTGAGATTTTTACATTCATTGTCAAACCATTTGTCATGGTTTGACAATTAATGGTTTTGATTGTTTTGGGCCTTTTTGTTTGGGGCTTTTAGGTTTGCTAGGAATGCTGAAAGGTCAAATACTGTCTTGTTTACACCTTCCCTGTTATCTTCAAATGATTTATTTTATTTTATTTTATTTATTTATTTTTTGCAGAAACTGGTCAATCAATTGGATGTTTCTGTATTGTTTTCTTTGCTCCTCAAAATCCAGATTAATCCACAGCAGAAGAACTTTGGGATTGCAGGCTTAGCTGGACTCTGTACCATGGAGTGGCTCAAAAAGGAGGAGGAGGAGACGGAGCGAGCCAGATGTCCAACTGCACACAGCTCTCCTCTGGCATAGAAACAACATCAGACACAACAGCAGGTGGAACACCTGCAGGAGCCTGCATTGGAACGAGACTTTTACCCGACTTGGCGTTACTGTCCTTCGGCATTTTGCAGCAATGAAACTGAATGCGGTGCAGCAGGGTTTAATTGTGCGCACATGAGAGTAGTGATATGTCATGGGCGCACAGTGAAATGTGACGCTTGTGTTACACTTTGTGTCAAAACTTGACAGTTTATGTGTCAATTCGTAACAACACGCGACAGTATGGGCTCCAAGAACCATCACAGGAACCACCACTGGGTCAGTTCTGATTTGTACCATATAAGCGTACCTCCTGAGTATCTTCGTTCTTTGATTCCTTTTATTTTGGTGGATGGTACTACAAGTTCTCCATAGTTTACAGGGGCCGGATGGACCTTCTCTTCTGTGCCATGTCTCCTGTAGGACAATGATGTCTGTGTTGCTTGCAGTTTTTTTTAAATCTGGGTTCCTGCTCTTTAGGCCAAACAGTCAACCTCAATCCTTGTATGTTCCAGGATGAAATCGTAAGTGATTTGTATTCCATATTTCAACCTGTTGTTTTTCCAGGCGGTTTAGGCCTGGACCAGGCATGTGTAGAGCTCGCTCAGCATCTGGTGTGTGCTCAGGTTAAAGGATGGGACTCTGTCAGGTGGAGGATTGGGGCTTGCTCTGGTCACAGCCTGTGCATATGTGTGGTGTGGGGTTGGCAGGATGGGGGTGGGCCGAGCCTGGGGTGCGACAAGATGTCCTTGATTCTACAGGGTGTCCTCGACATGGAGCAGGTCCCTCTGGGTGCAGTGGGGTGTCCTCTGGGTGGGGCAGGTCCTCTGGTGTTGGGCTGGGTAGGGCGTCATCTCTTGGTTGTGCCTGTGGGATGTGCTTAGTCTGCAGTTGAATGTGATGTCCTTCAGGGGTTTCTCTCTCTCTATCAGTCTCTCTCTCTCTCTCTCTCTCTCTCTCTCTCTCTCTCTCTCTCTCTCTCTCGCTCAGTGAGGAAATATGACAGCACACTGCTCAAAATCCAGCACATATGTTAAAAATGCAGCAGATCTCTGTGGAAATGTAATTTCATGTATAGCGCACAATCTCCATGTGAGACAACAACATGCACAACGGATGCTGAAGAAGTTACACAGACTCACAAATGCCGCCATCCTATGTAAAGGGGGGCCTCGTCATCGCTCTTTTGATACAAAGTCATTCCAGTGGTAGCCAAGGGTTCTCTGAAGAGACCAGTACCACAGACATCCAGTTGTCACCTTAGGTCACTGGTAAGCATACCAAGTCTCACAACCAACAGCAAGACAGGCAGTACCAGGACCCTAAAGACTTGGACCTTCAATCTCCTGCAAAGATATCGGCATCACCAAACACCTCTGTCCAGTGAACTCATGACTCCTTAAGATCTTTCCAGGCATTTCTGGATATCAAAGTCTGAGGACCCAGAGACGTGAACATCGGTGTAAGTCTCCACAAGATTAACTCTTTCACCACATAGAGAAGCACTTCTGATGGCCGAATCCAGGAAGTCATTAAAAGCCTGAATCTTAGTCTTGATCCAGAGCCATCTCAAACCCAGACACTGATTCCTCACTCACCTTCTCAAGTCCTGCAATCACAATACATGGTTCCACTAAGATCAAAGCATCGTCCACAAAGCCAAGGTCAGTAAACTTTTCCTCACCAACCACTGCACCCAAGTCACTGGTATCCACAACCCAACCCAACACTCAGTCCATGCAAGAACTGAACAGTGTAAAAACACACCCCTGAGAAACACCAGTTTTCAGTGTGAAAAACATGGGCGCATTTGGTGGGGGATAGGGGGGGACATGTCCCTCCCACCTTTTCAACCAGTGGGGGACAGAATATGGTATCCTCCCCCCCCCCCCCACACACACACCTTCTGACATATACATATTCGTATGTGTGTACTTAAAACATGCTGTACCAGGTCTTATGTGCAAAATCATGTCAGAATAGTGTCTCTGTTCTGCAAGTTTGTATTTTCAGCAGCATTGACTTGTTTACAACACCTGTTTCTGTGTTTGTCACATTCAGAATTTTCTGGGACTGCATTTGCCCAGATTTGAAAGCAAAAATAGTTGCCTCTAGGGACTAGTGTCTACACATAAGTATCAATGGACCATATGCTAATTTACTAAATATTCTGAAACTTAGAAAAGGGAAATCAGAAAAGCTATCTGGGACCTCAGAAAGCCCATCTGCATTATTGCTTGATCTCCAAAATCAGTCTATGCAAGTGAAATTATGTTCAGTACAAGTGTTGTCCAATTAGTGCCACTTTGAAAATTAAATTCATGATAATTAATTTATCCTAAACTTATGTTGTTTTTTCAAACTTATGCAAAAACAAATCTTGAGCAAAAAAAATACAGTATGCGATAGTTAATAATTATTAAGAGCCTGTTCTTTTCATATTTATGAATACATTTTACCACATTGCAGTTGTTTTTTAATGAGAACTCAACCTATCATTCTTTTTGAGTTCTACACATGTGGTGATACCTTATTTACACCAGGATGTTAATAAAAATCATTGTTGGCTATTCTCAGAATAAAGTACTTATATCCACAGTTTCAAATTGTGTAAGTCAAATGGTGTCCACTTTATGGTCTTCTCAAAACATTAAAATTACTGTTCTGGATGCTCAGAATGCATTAGAGCTTATCTAGAAACCGGTGGCTTCTGGGGGCCTAAAGCGGCCCACAGACCCCCAGCCTATGGACTTCAGCCCTGCGGGCCTCGCACTTTCTCCCCCCAATTTCTAGTTCTAAATTGCGCCCTTGGTGAAAAACTCAGAGTTTCTGCCTCTGCTCCACACAGTACTCACAGTATCTGTGTATAGGGTGGCTATGATGTCCATTTGCTTCTTGGGGATCCCACAAATTCTCAGGATGTCCCAGAGAGCAGTCTGATCAACTGAACGCGTTGTGAAAATCAACACAGGCTGCAAAGAAATACTGCTGATTTTCACTCTTCTGTTCTATGAGTACCCGCAAGGCTAAAATGCAGTCAACAGTTCCCTTACCAAAAAATAGTACTCATAAGTATATAAAAAGTGCGCAGGGGTGGTGGCCAAGTGGTTAATGCGCTTGGTTTCAGTTCAGAAGGCTCCGGGTTCAAATCCCACCCCTGCCACATTTCTCCATGTAACGTGGAGTTGCGTCAGGAAGGGCATCCGGCGTAAAACCTGTGCCAATTCAACATGCAGATCAAACTTGGATTTGCTGTGGCGACCCCGAGTGTCCACAGTATTCTTTAGCTATCGGGGAAGTGAGGCCTATCGACTACCACATGCACAGCGCCTCCGACTGGCCATTTGTAATTGTAGACCTGTGTGAGGAGTTCTCACAGGTCCCCCCCCCTTTTCTCTTTTTCAAATATCAAACATTTCAGTTGTGCTAAATTTTTTTGCGCATTTATGTTTGCGCTGATTATATGACTGATTATATTTCTGACCTAAAAATACAATAAAAAAGTTGATCACAAAACAAAAAACCCTAAAGCACCACGCTCGTAGCGCAAACCTCCACCAACCCTAGTTTCTAGTTCCACAAATTTTTACCATGGAAAACATTTCAAGGCCAAAGTCCTATTCGAAGTGGCTTACATAAGCTAATATATACAAAATATAGATCAAAGGGCTTTTCAATGCTAAAATCAAATATCCGCTAAATCTGCAATATGGATCAGATGTGGATCAAACGTAGTCTGTTCATTGAGAGTGACACCTCAAAATAAATAAGTGATTGAGGCACTTTTGATTGAGATGTAATGCAAAATCATTATTTAACCAGGTTAGTTCCATTGAGATCGAGATCTCTTTTGCAAGGGAGACCTGGACAATTTTTAAGTTTCCAATACACCTAACCTGCATGTCTTTAAACGTGGGAGGAAACCGGAGCACCCGGAGGAAACCCATCCAAACACAGGGAGAACATGCGAATTCCACAGGTGGGAATCAATCCTATAACCTTCTTGCTGTGAGGCAACAGTGTTAACGCCACCATGCTGCCCATGTACACCAAATGGAATTTTCAGTATTTACATGTCCACAAAATCGACAATCCGGTTCAGATCCTGATCAAACATCGTCAGGCGACAGTGAGTGCCAGACTGCACCTCACTTTCAAATATGACAGTGATTAAGGCACATTTAAGCTATAATGTAAAAATATACAGTAAATGGGGTTTTCAATATTAAATTGAAATGGTCATAATCTGTCATCTGGATCAGATCCAGATCAAACTTTGTCATTTGATAAAGCATACCATCCTACATAACACTCTCTCCAATACAAAAGAAAAGGTTTTTTTTTTTTTGACAGTTATGAATTGTTTCAAATTCATTCAATGTTAAAGGTAAGGATTTTTCCAATTTCCCAAGATTTTTCCTGACTTTCACCTTTGATCTTGAAAACAAACAGTTCTCATCTATCAGGATGAGTCTTGAGTAAAAATGTCATCACAATATCTGAAAAAGGATGGGTTTGATAACATAACTTCCAACTTTGTTGGCGGAGGTAAGAAAAAAAGTGATGCTTGCAATCACATTCCCTGATACAGGTAACTGTGATACTCCTATAGTTAAAATCCATACAATCTTCCTTTGCAGATTGGGGCAAGACCTTTCTTCCAGTCTGTAGGGATGATACATGTCTCCTAGGCTGAAACAAAAATTGGTTGAAGTACCAGAAGAACATCTCCACCCACCTGGAGGAGCTCAGCTCCAGTACCACAGATCCCTGGAGCTGTCCCCACCTGCAGCCGTTTCTTGTTCTTTGCAATCTCACAAATATTTTGGTGGTTTACACTTGATTGGAGCTGCATCTCGAAGAACCCTGGCAACAGAAACACCTAACATGTCAGCAGGAAGCTCAGGCTGACACAGCTGCTCAAAGTAAAACATGACAGTTGAGGTGTGTCAGGACTGAACCATCTTCAACCAGAATGCAGTGGGATGAAGAAACAAAGTGCTTTGATTCCTCTAGAAACAGGTAGAGGGTCACTACACCACAGATGGTGACCCACTGGATTGTTAAGCCCTTTTGCAAGACTCCTCACGCAGCACAGTGATTTAGGGCTTTAATCAGTTAATCTGCATCTGGTGAAGAACTGCTGCTGTGGAAGAGACACAAACTTGCAGTAGTGTTCAGAATAATAGTAGTGCTATGTGACTAAAAAGATTAATCCAGGTTTTGAATATGTTTCTTATTGTTACATGGGAAACAAGGTACCAGTAGATTCAGTAGATTCTCACAAATCCAACAAGACCAAGCATTCATGATATGCACTCTTAAGGCTATGAAATTGGGCTATTAGTAAAAAAAAAAAAGTAGAAAAGGGGTGTTCACAATAATAGTAGTGTGGCATTCAGTCAGTCAGTTCGTCAATTTTGTGGAACAAACAGGTGTGAATCAGGTGTCCCCTATTTAAGGATGAAGCCAGCACCTGTTGAACAGGCTTTTCTCTTTGAAAGCCTGAGGGCAATGGGACGTTCAAGACATTGTTAACAGCGTAGTTTGATTAAAAAGTTGATTGGAGAGGGGAAAACCCATACTCAGGTGCAAAACATTATAGGCTGTTCATTTACAGTAATCTCCAATGCTTCAAAATGGACAAAAAACCAGAGACGCGTGAAAGAAAATGGAAAACAACCATCAAAATGGATAGAATAATAACCAGAATGGCAAAGGCTCACCCATTGTTCAGCTCCAGGATGATCAAAGACAGTCTTGAGTTACCTGTAAGTGCTGTGACAGTTAGAAGACGCCTGTGTGACGTTAATTTATTTGCAAGAATCCCCCACAAAGTCCCACTGTTAAATAAAAGACATGCAGAAGAGGTTACAATTTGCCAAAGAACACAACTGGCCTAAAGAGAAATGTAGGATTATTTTGTGGACTGATGAGAGTAAAACTGTTCTTTTTGGGTCCAAGGGCCACAGACAGTTTGTGAGACAACCCACAAACTCTGAATTCAAGCCACAGTTCACAGTGAAGACAGTGAAGCATGGTGGTGCAAGCATCATGATATGGGCACGTTTCTTACTATGGTGTTGGGCCTATATATCGCATACCAGGTGTCATGGATCAGTTTGGATATATCAAAATACTTGAAGAGGTCATGTTGCCTTATGCTGAAAAGGACATGCCCTTGAAATGGGTGTTTCAACAAGACAATGACCCCAAGCACACTAGTAAACAAGCAAAATCTTGGTTCCAAACCAACAAAATTAATGCCTCGCAGATGTGAAGAAATCATGAAAAACAGTGGTTATACAACTAAATACTAGTTTAATGATTCACAGGATTGCTAAAAAAGCAGTTTGAACATAACAGTTTTAAGTTTGTAGAATTAACAGCAGATGCTACTATTATTGTGAACACCCCTTTTCTATTTTTTTTTTACTAATAGCCCAATTTCATAGCCTTAAGTGTGTGCATATCATGAATGCTTGGTCTTATTGGATTTGTGAGAATCTACTGGTACCTTGTTTCCCATGTAACAATAAGAAATATACTCGAAACCTGGATTAATGTTTTTAGTCACATAGCACTACTATTATTCTGAACACTACTGTAACAAGGAAAGCACTAAACCTCAAACCTACTGGCTGTGAAGCCACGTTAAGCAGTCCAAATTTATTGTCACAAGCACAGTTACACAAAAATAAGAAGCACATTTACACGATTTATACAAGTCTAAATGTACATTTATCAGACTAAACAGTTAAATACGTCCTCACATTGCACAGTCAGTAAGCGCTACACGATGACGACAAAAAACAAAACCACCCCACATTATGTACAAAAACAAAATGAGTCCGACGTTGAAGATTCTCCTTATAAAGTGTTTGAATCAAAGTCAGAAATACACCAAAGAGACAAGTAAATACTGCACTTTGCTTTTTCCCTTTTTAAAGCAGGCTGGTGAGATTTGCGGTTAGCAGTTAGCTTTACACCTTAGCAACACTTTTATTCACTTATTCATCATTTGTAGATACAATCCTTCATGGCTAATGGCGTCGATGACATCACCACATGTAGGAGCTCTGTGGAAACACTGCTGGACATCCTACTGGGAGCTTTGGACATTTAGAAACCTCACAATGCAAATATGTTCTGATCAGAGTCCACTGACACTGGGTCCAGACCCAACGCCTGCAATGTCTCAGAAATTACACACTGCAAACACAATTAGTCCAACGTACAAAAAGGCAAAATCATCTTCAGTCCAATTGATTCCACTGCATGCAGCAATCACAGTAACAATGACAACGATGCTGACCAACGGCTCATCATTATTATTACTGTTATATACAAAACCACACAGCGGTCGTTGTCACTGATGCAGCAATCGACGTCTGTGGTCATCGTCACACAGTGATCGTGTCTGCAGTCATCACTGACGCAGCGTACGCCAAGTGTGGTCATCGTCACGGACGCAGCGGTCAGGTTCATAGTCATTTACGCAGTATACGGCGTCTGCGGTCATCGTTAGACACAGCAGTCAGGGTCTGCAGTCATCGTCACTGACAGTGTATGGCATCTGCGGTCATTGTCACGGACACAGCGGTCTGGGTCTACTGTCATTGTCACAAAAGCAGCGGCCAGAGTCTGTGTTTATCGTCACAGACACAGCGGTTGGCATCACGTGTTAAAGGTTTTTCTGCCACTAGATGTTACATTAGTGTTACAATTCAGGACAAAGAAAAATTTTCTCCTCAGCCATCCCTCTACAACCAAGTTTCCTCTGCATCAAGCAGAAGGAAGAGCAGGTGGAGTCTTTGAACAGGTCTAATGGTTGTCTCTGTGGGTAAAGCCAAATAAATGCGGATTCCAGTCTGAGTCCATTCTTGGTCAACGACATTTTTAGCCTCTAACTGCGATTTTTGGAGGTATTTCTGGAAAAGCTCAGAGCACAGAGGGAGTGCTGCTTCATTCTCTACACAGGACGTCATTAACACACCCGAGGCCTGATTTATTAAAGGTATGTCTCCATAAAATAACATTGTCCATTTAATATGTTTGTCCTAATTAAAATGTAATTTGGGGTGTGTCCATCCAAATGCACAAAATACAGGATGGACAACATGAAATCACTTAATTTGGCAAATGCAATGCGATTTATCAAGCCAGAATGACATTTCAGGGGTGTGAGAGCATCTGTATTTTGCACTTTGAGTAGCAGCGTGCCAAACGACCCAGTGTGGACTGTGTATACACACACACAGAAGAAGCTGCTGTTCAGCACCTGTGCCTTGGACAGCTCCACCTACAAATAAAAAGCACACAAATCCATGTGATGCTCATTCTGTCACGTCACCTCCAGTAATGTCAATGTGAAAAGAATATATGAACACCAGTCAGAACTCACCTTTGAAGATCAATTCTTTAAGTTAACAGTTTAATAATATTAGTAATAAATATATTTATTCAGGAAATCAAAGCTTACCACAGTACACAGACAAGGAACAGACATTTCGAGTCCATTTCCAGCAGAGGAACTTAAAAGAATAAAATTGAAATCTATATTTGTGGGGGTACTTTCCACGGCAGCAGTGCTGAACCTGGGCTTCTGACACACACCTTGCACCTCAAACCATTTTCAAGGCACGGTTATTTTTTGACTTCTGATTATTCTCAGTAAATTAAATGCACAGCATTTTAGAAAGCTCACAGAGTTCAGTGCTTATTGTCTGGAATCACAGAAAATTAGACCCAGAATCTTGACGCATTTTTAGCTCATATTTTGATGTGTAAACATGGAACAGACTTTGAGCTGACAGACGCAGAGCCAACCGGCACTTGGTAACAGTTAACATTTCAAATTTCTAATCTTTGTTTAGCTTTGGATGTTTCATTTTTCATGTAGGACCAAAGTTCACGAGTGTTCTATGTTCACATAAATGTCATGACAACAAGCAGCTCAGAGGCTAAAGCTAA
Source organism: Thalassophryne amazonica (assembly GCF_902500255.1). Taxonomy (NCBI): domain Eukaryota; kingdom Metazoa; phylum Chordata; class Actinopteri; order Batrachoidiformes; family Batrachoididae; genus Thalassophryne; species Thalassophryne amazonica. The sequence goes on from NC_047104.1 coordinate 21,073,489, forward strand.
CATGTGAAGCTAACTGTCCAGCAGTGTGATCAATCAGAGAGCAGATACTTGTCCTCAATGGACCAATGAGGTCAGGCTACAGGCTGCACATCTGTGTGTGTGTGTGCACACTGAAGGACACGTGTACACTCACACAGTGTGCTGCTGCGCACAAGTGTGTGTCATCGAGCAACATGGAAACATGAGACAGAAGATGAATTCTGAAAGATGAATGCAAACATCAGTCCATTCTTCTTCTACTCCCATCTGTGGAAGGCATGAAATGGGGCAGGGCAGGGGGTGGGTCTACTCAGAGAAGGGCGGGAACATGCCGAGGTCAGCAAAGTCCTCGATGTTGTAGTTGGCTGTTCCTTGGGTTGGATCTCCAGCCATGGGCAACATGTCCTGCAGAGGTGAGAGGGTCAGAGGTCAGCGTGTTGCACTGCTGTGTGACACTCGACACCTCGACGCTCATTTTACACAGCTGTACTTCTACATCACCACTGGGGGGCAGTGTCACAGGGAGGGAAAATCAACAACTTGACATGACAGCGTAGCTGTAATTAAAGTACTCACAGTTCCACACTGGTTTTCTGACTGTGTTTGGGTAGGTCTAAGGAGGGTTACCTGGAAGACCTCCGTCTGACTGGGGTTGGGGTGTGTGTGCTGCTCCCCGGTCTGCTGGGAGTGATGCTGGTTCTGCCACTGGGACCAAACCTCACTAGGACGGCCCTGGAACTGGGCCCCGCTCTGAGTGCTCTCTCCGGACACATCTGAGAACACACACAGCAAAACCAACTTCAGGAACCACACAAGCCATATTTAACTAACTAACCAACTAACTAACTAACTAATGCACAAAACAGAGGACATCCTCACCGAAAGCTGTGCTGCGGTTTGTCAGTCCTGAGTAGGCATTGCCACTCGGGGAGGATGTGGCCGGGGACGAGAGTGGACTGTAGGAAGCCGGGTCACTCTGGTAGGTGTGGCCAGAACCAATACCAAATGGACTGGACTGAGTTTTACTAGACTGGAGAGCACAGACATGTGTTACATATGCAGCATGTTTCATGTGTGGGTTCAGCATCATACATGACACAGCCGCTGGGGATGCGACTTGAACTTTTTGGTTTAGTGACTGTTGAAATTCTTTGGAGGTTTTCCTTTGAATTCTAATGTAGAATGAAGTTACGATGAGTGAATACAAGCTATAGTGCTGAGTCTGACTGAGGCCCATACGTGGCAGTATGTACCCCTGAATACTCCAGCATGAAATGGATCACAGTCCATGATTCTCCCTCTACAAGACACCAGTCCACCGCAGGTTACTTTCCCACCTAAAGCTGGTACTCATTCACAGCTGAGGACTGCAAAGATAGAGATGAAGTGTCTTGTCCAAGAGTTGCCTTTGTGCCAGGAAATGAGAGTGTCAGATAGCGTGGTATTGTGTCTGTCCACTGACTGCAGAACACAGCACCAGACCCTTTACTCGCTCCTTGTACAGTCAAGTATTAGATCCACTGTCATTTTTGCAAGTTTTCCCACCTACAAAGAGTGGAGAGATCTGTAATATTTATCATAGGTACACTTCAACTGTGAGAGACAGAACCAAAAAAAAATTACAAATCACATTATATGATTTTTAAATAATTAATTGGCCGTGGCTATTCGCACGGCGGCCGTGTCCATAACTCTCATTTAATGCAGTATGTTTGTTTATACAAATAGTTCCAAGTTTTACCACCAGTCTTGCTGTGCGAATAGCCAAATGAGAGTTATGAACACGGTGGCTGTGCAAATAGCCACTTCCTAATTAATTTGCATTTAATTGTGTGAAATAAGTATTTGATACAATAGAAATACAGACTTTAATATTTTGTACAGAAACCTTTGTTTGCAGTTACAGAGGTCAGACGTTTCCTGTAGTTCTTGACCAAGTTTGCACACTGCAGCAAGAATTTTGGTCCACTCCTCCATACAGATCTTCTCCAGATCTTTCAGGTTTGGAGTTTCAGCTCCCTCCAAAGATTTTCTATTGAGTTCAGGTCTGGAGACTGGCCAGGCCACTCCAGGACCTTGAAATGCTTCTTACGGAGCCCCTCCTCAGTTGCCCTGGCTGTGTCTTTGGGGTCACTGTCATGCTGGAAGACCCAGCCATGACCCATCTTCAATGCTCTTACTGAGGGAAGGAAGTTGTTTGTCAAAATCTTGCGTTACATGACCCCATCCATCCTCCCTTCAATACGGTGCAGTCGTCCTGTCCCCTTTGCAGAACATCACCCTCAAAAATTATGTTTCCACCCCCATGCTTCACGGTTGGGATGGTGTTCTTATGGTTGTTCTCATCCTCCAAACATTGTGAGTGGAGTTGATACCAAAAAGCTCTATTCTGGTCTCATCTGACCACATGTTCTTCTCCCATGCCTTCTCCGGATCATCCAGATGGTCACTGGCGAACTTCAACCGGGCCTGGACATATGCTCGCATGAGCAGGGGGACCTTGCTGCCCTGCAGGATTTTAAACCATGACGGCATGGTGTGTTACTAATATAATCTTTGTGACTGTGGTTCCAGCTCTCTTCAGGTCATTGACCCGGTCTTTCCGTGTAGATCTGGTCTTTCTTAGAATCATTCTTACCCCACGAGGAGAGATCTTGTATATGGAGCCCCAGACCGAGGAAGATTAACAGTCATCTTGTGTTTCTTTCATTTTCTAATAATTACGTTGTTGAAGGCAACGGTTGTTTCTCTGCTCACCAGTGCAGAATAGGAGGGCTTCTTAAAGAAAAATTATCAAGTCTGTGAGAGCCAGAATTCTTGCTGGTCGGTAGGTGATCAAATATTTATTTCATGTAATAAAATGCAAATTAATTATTTAAAACACATACAATGTGATTTTCTGATTTTTTTTTTTTTGGTTTTTATTCTGTGTCTCACAGTTGAAGTGTACCTATGATAAAAATTACAGACCTCATTCTTTGTAGGTGGGAAAATTTGCAAAACCAACAGTGGATCAAATACTTATTTGCCCCACTGTAGATGGCAAACCCACACGAAAGTGACACCATGTATTTTCGGGCTGATCCTGACGAAGCTCCAGACCTTAGTCCTCTCCATCCTTCTTTATGGAGCAGAAACCTGGCCTCTTAATAAGTCCATGGCAGAGACAATTGACGGTGTCGACAGCAGAGCACTGCGCATAATAGAGGGCATAAAATGGCATCAGAGTCTCCACGTATTGATCCAACTGCAGGTGCACTGGACTTACTGAACCAAATCCAGGTGCACTAGACGTACTGATCGAAATCCAGGTGCACTGGACTTACTCAACCCAATATAGAACTGAGAGGAAGGCTATGTACACCTCTGCCTGTACAATGTCATTTTAAGAAGTTACTTTCCAGTTGCTGAGGTAAACTTGTAAAGGTATACCTCTATAGGGATGCTCTCCATACTATCAGACACCTTTATCTCTACAATGGCAACAAGTGTTTTACTTTCTGGTTTTTGGTTCCCGGCTGGCTCACATTATGCTGCTGTTCAGCACTTGATGGCAGTGGCATTCTTACTGAATACTGAACAGATCACTGTTTTTATCCTGAGTGAAAAGCTAAACACAAACATTTTAAAAATCATGGTCAAGTTAAAAAAATTTTCACAGTTCTCCTTTAAGTCTGTTTTTTCCCCCTCTGTGCACCTTTTCTGTTTTTTTTTTTTTTTTTTATACCCATTTTTTCCTGGAAACGTTAATCTTTACACATTTGTGGGCCACAAAGAGATGCGGGCACTTAGAGTGAAAGTTGTTGTTCTGCTCCAGGTATGGGTTCCCGCTGAATGCTTCGGCTTCCTCCCACATCCAACGACATACAGGTTAGGTGGACTAGAAACTTTAAATTGTTCGTAGGTGTGCATGTGCATGTGAATGTGTTTGTCTGTATGTATGTGGTCCTGCGACAGACTGGTGTCCTGTCCAGGGTGTACCCCACCTCATGACCTATGACTGCTGGGATAGGCTCCAGCCCCCCGCGACCTGATGTTGGATAAGCGGATGAAGATGAGCAAGTGTATGAGTTGTTGTGCTGCGACAAATTTAGATAAACAGGTTTGCAGCTTTTCATCACATCAGTGTGTTGTTGTTGTTGTAGCAGGTGGTGGAAAAGGCTTGAACACAGACGGGTGGTCGGAAGGAACCTGAAGAACACGGCCGGTCACAGGTACGGACTTTATGTGACTCCAAACAGATATGTTCACCACAGCTACTCCAACACAGACACAAACCACACAGCAGCAGCAGACACACAGCAATGCTGCCTTACCTGTCCGGAAAAGGGGGGGCGGGTGCCAGACCATGACACCTGACTCGGGTTGAGCTGTCTGGATATCTGAGCTAAATTCTGATTGGAGGATCCTGATGGCTGAATGTCATTGACTCCTGGGACGTGGATCACAGACGAGCTGTGCAGACACACACAAAGACATACACAAAACACAAAGGCTGATCAAAAACTGAAGGCAGATCCAGATCGAGCATGACAGTTCACTTGAATTCACGATGACACCAGGAGCACAACCCTGACACAGACTTATTCATGAGGCAGAACAAAGTGGGATTTTGCTACTTTATACTTCAAGCTGACCCGTCAGAACCATCAGTTTTTGAGGAAGACTCATGTTCCAGATACTCTGCAATCACAGAACATGTCTACAGAAAGAAGACGAAGCTGGGCGAAGTGCAGCTTCACGAAGAAACATGACAAGTTTGAAACACCAGTGACACCTTCAACATGCATCCATCAACGAGGGCAAAGGTCAAACTTTACTGTTATGTTTTTTTAAAGTTTGACTAAAAGATCATTGTTCCAAGATTATTTTAAATGAAGACAGCCTTGAGTGACATCACCCTGCAGGTTTTCTGAAGCCCCAAAATGTCTGCTCTAGGTGTTGCCATGTTGGTGGCGTTTACTCTGCCTCAGTGGTGGACACAGCTCCGCTAATCCACTAACCGCTAATTATCAAAGCTCACTTTTTTGTTAGCGGATTAGCTTTTCAGCTAACTTCAAAAACCATCAGCGGACCAATTTGCTTACGATAACTTTTAGACCGCTAACGTTTTTTGACATAGTAACAATGGATAGTAACATAGAAACATTTATAAACCCTCCTGTCTGCTATGTATTTTGAAGCAGTGAGGCAGCTAAGAGAAGCAGAAGCAGCCTGGCCACCACGATGCTACAAAAAAGGAAAAAAAAAAAAAGTCATTACCCTTTACAGCATACAGTGGTCCTTTTGAGGCCGAAGTCCTCAAAAGGACAACAGGTTTGACTTGTGGTTTTGATTTATAAACCAAATTAACCTGGATAGTTTAACTACATCAATGTCAACTCTGTCATTTGTACAAAGTGAAAATATAACATATTTCTAATAACATATTTTTCATTTTAAAATAATTCACTAATTCTGAATTTTTGAACATTAACACACACACATGCCAAACTGCATTATGGTAAACTGAGCCTGTGATCACTGATTGGTTGATTCATTTAACCAACACAAAACATAACGTGTGTTGGTTTTTACAAATAAATGTGTATTTGTAAAATATGTCATTTTTTTCATTTGTTAAAAAAATAGGCATTTGCAAAACTGAAAAAAAATTCTGTTTAAGTTGTGATTCAGCCAGGCAGCAACAACCGTGTGATATAACCAAGCGTCATTCACACTGCCATCCAGTAGATGGCAGTGTTCTAAGCATTTTGACCCATCTATTGGATGGTATATTACATCCTGGCGTATTATGTTACTATGCTTTTTACTTTTTTACTCTTACTATCCTTTTTAATAGTTTAATTCATTTTATTTTGTCTTCTGAATTGTTTTGTGTGAAGTACCTTGAGGTGACTCTGTTGTGATTTGGCACTATATAAAGTGAATAAATTGAATTGAAATGGAGGCTCAAGTTACTCATAATGCAGTTTGGCATCTGTGTGTGTTAATGTTCAAAACTTCAGAATTACGAGGTCTGTCCATAAAGTATCGTACCTTTTTATTTTTTTTTTTAAACTATATGGATTTGATTCATATGTTTTCACGTCAGACAAGCTTGAACCCTTGTGCGCATGCGTGAGTTTTTCCACGCCTGTCAGTGACGTCATTCGCCTGTGCGCACACCTTGGGAAGGAGTGGTCCCGCCCCATCGTCGGATTTTCATTGTCTGGAAATGGCGGAATGATTTGGGGTTTTTTTTCCATCAGAATTTTTTCAGAAGCTGTTAGAGACTGGCACCTTGAAACCATTCGAAAAATTTATCTGGCTTTCGGTGAAAATTTTACGGGCTTCACAGAGAATAAGGTCTGTTAGTACAGCTTTAAGGACCCCTTTAAGGACAGTCGGCGCGCCGCGCTCCAAGCTGCGATGACGCGGCACAAGCCACCAGACCATTTCTAAACGGATGGATCTGTGGATACGAGACAGTCGTGTGCTCTTTCTCTGGTTATCACAAGAGCTGGACATCAGCCATTTTCCGGCAGATTTCACTTTTAACAAGAGATTTTGTCATGGAAAGCCGCGCGGAGGCTTCGCGCGTCACGACCGATTCGCTTTGGAAGCGAGACAAAGGAACACCTCTGTTTCGGCGTGTCAGAGGACAAGTTTGGACATGTCTATCTCGGCTTTCAATGCTTACCAGTCCAGTAAGTATCAGTGAAATTGTGGAGAGCTGGACATGTCCAAACTTGTCCTCTGACACGCCGAAACGGAGGTGTTCCTTTGTCTCGCTTCCAAAACGAATCGGTCGTGACGCGTGAAGTCCATAAGTCAAACCTGCTTTCGTTTTGAGGACTTTGGCTCACGGCTGAACCACTGTATCCTGTGAATGAAAATGATTCTTCCTTACAGCAGTGGGCAGGGTGCACAAAGACTGAAGCGCTGGCTCGTTGGTTGTGTTGGGCTTGTGATATTCTTTGATTCTAAACAAAGGCGTTGGCGGTGTTTAAACTCAAAACCGGCCTGTCATTAGCTGAGTGTACCAGAGACAATACTGAAAGTTATCAGTTAGCCTGTAGTGGTTTAGCATTATAAAGGTAACTTTTCAGTTAGCTGATTAACGGTTATCGAAGCTAACTTTTTGGTTAGCTGTGCCCACCACTGCTCTGCCTACGTCACAACCAACTCATATTTGGCTAAAGAGGTGGTGTGTGGGTGACAAAACAAGCGCCTCCTTCTTCCAGTTACTGACATGCTAAGCTAACAGGCTAATCTAGGTTCGGGTGTTTATTCAAATATATTTTTGGGGACTGCGTGGTGGTTCTAACGGCTTGCTTTGGTGTGGACATTAAAACTGTGACCCGTTTATTTCCTCAGTAACCCTGGACCGTTAGCATCAAAAACTAAGAAGATAATTTCACTCGCATGGACATCTTAGATGAGCCGCAAGAACAATGAACAGCACAACAAATATTATTCCAGGTATTTGTCATAAAATTCTCAAAATGACAGACGCAGTCTTCACAACAGCTAGTGGTCGCATCAAGCAGACACTGGGTTACGGACGTTATGACAGGTTGAAATACTCGGCTCGTGTGCTGTCACTCAAAGCAACCACGCTCCTAGTAATGTGCAACTGTGATGGAGGAGGAAACTATCTATGGAGACCAAAACTGTTTTTGTACAAGGATGTCAACATGCTTATTTCTGCTCCAAAGCTAGACATTTTAACATGGACTCCTGTGGGAACCTGCTCGCTTTTGGAACCAACCTCAAGAGGCCAGTCAAGGAACTGCAACTGCGTTCCTACAGTTAGCTGTGAATCTATAGCAAAGTAGCTTGACTCGTCCTTCTACACTTTGTGCACAGGGAAAGGAAACTGTCTCCGTGCACTCAGTTTGTCAACAGTGGAAGAAGAAGGTCCAAGTTCCCCCCTCCAAAGGACTGTTTCCTCATGTTCCAAACATTCCACAATGTGTTCAGACTCGGAGAGATGAAAAGGTCCACCATCAGGATCCATGAGCTGGAAAGAGCTGGGACTGACAGGTGTACCTGAAGCTTTTGGCCGAATGTCCCTGCTGGAAGGGGGAACTCTGGGAGTAGAGCTGCTGGCCTCCAGCTGTTGAGGAAGGAACCATCATCTTCTTATCTCCAGCTGCAAACACAAAGGCAGCCAGTGTCAGATGTCATTGCAATGCGACAGTGAAGTCAGTGCAATGCCACAGTGATGTCAGTGCAATGTCGCTGCAATGCCACACTGATGTCAGTGCAATGTCGCTGCAATGTCACACTGATGTCAGTGCAATGTCACTGCAGTCAATGATTTCAGCACAATGTCACAGCGATGTCAGTGCAATGTCTGTGGAATGTCAGTGATTTCAATATAATGTCACAGTGATGTCAGTGCAATTTCAGCACAATGTCAGTGATGTCAGCGCAATGTATTGAGTGATGTCAGCGCAACCTAAGAGCGATTTCAGCACAATGTAAGAGTGATGACAGCGCAATTTCAGTGCAAACTCACAGTGATGTTAGAGGAATGTAAGAGCGATGTCAGCGCAATCTCAGTGATGTCTGTAGTAAATCTTAATTTGATTTACAAAAAATAAAATACATTAAGTTTTTCTCAACAAAAACCTGAGGTTTTAAATGGAAAACAAAGGCAGCCTTTCACTCCTGACCGGGAAATTCCTGGGGCCATCTGGAGGTGGGTCCTGGACACTCCCTGGCCTCCTACTCTCAACTCACACATCACAACAGAACTGTAATTCAGGGTTCTTCTAAGCCGTCCTTGAAACCTGTATCGGTGAGATTCCAGTCAGTGTGAATTATATGACATTATAATTGCGTCACTTCAAAATTGGAAGCTTTCCAGTCTGGGAGGATCCACTTTTATGGCTTCACGTCAAGGCCAGAGATTTCACAGACCAAGTCGAGAGATCTCTCCCTTTCACAAAAAGGGGGAGAAGACACCTTTGCTTGAAAAAAACAAAAAAAAAACAAACAAAAAAAACGAACAGTATTTTAATCTGCATCTATAAAAATTCTAATGCTGTCTTGTTTGTTTAATCAAGCAAATGTTTTACATACTCCATTTAGTTGACATGTGTTCCTTGTAACTGCTGTCATGTTCAAATGTGATGTTTTCTGACTTATTTATATTTTAATGGTGGAATATTCTGCTTAACCAAATGGTGTTTTAGGATGTGTTTAAGTGACTTTAATAATGTTATATGCATTCGAGTGTCTTAGAAGTGTGACAACATAGTTAATTTTTTTTTTTTTATAGTTCACTCAATTTGCCTGCCTCTGTACACATGAAGCTTCTGTGAAGTTACACATCCACGTAAGTGGGGTTAATGACGTAAGCCCTCTTTAAAAGTTTCAGAAAGGAGCTTTGACAAACCTCTTCTGTCTCTCTTCTTTTCTTCAAACGCTAAACTTTATTTTGGGTTAACAAGACCCCACGCAGCCTAGCCTAGCTACCATGTGGCGTTCATTCTTTGTTTCATAATTTTTTGATAACAGTTCATCCAGCCTGATAATTCTTTTTAAGGTTTATCAAATTTTATTAATTGATATAAGATAACTTCCTGGCGGAATTTTTCCGAATAAGAGCGAATTTAGAGAAAAGCAACTTTTCTTTTTTGTAATCCACAATGCCGCTCTTAAAACTTTAACTTTTTCTAAATTCACAAAGACTTTCAATTTGGTACCAACAACTTTTAAAGCTACTAATAAATGCCTTCACCTCTTGGGTCAAGCAAGCTGCAATGAAGACCCGCAAAGCATCAGCCATCCTGTCAGTAAATCCGGCCAACACTGAAGCCTTGGGATCGTCGGGGGGACTGCTGGTTTAACACCTTGACCTCTTATATATTTGTAAATAAAATGTAAATATTTCTGCTGTGGTTCATTTTGTGTTCAGATGGAAACTCTTGGTCAAACGTATCGTAGAAATTATGACTTTCACATTTGAGACTGATTAATTAATTTGAGACTGATTAATTAATGTTTAAATCAAGGTTCCCAGTCCTTAAAACTGGGTGGTGCTCCTGAGGTTAATTAAATTCTAATTACCTATTGCTTTACTAATGTGGCGTGACTTAACCTGTGTCCCTCCAAAGAGGACCTTTCAATATTAAAGATTTATAAATCTTAATATTTTCTTACATTTCTGGTCCACCCCTTTGATTCAAATACTTATTAAATCTTAAAAATTTGAATTATTTTGGTGACCTGCTGAATGAGGTCCTGTCCAATTTAATTCAATTTAGGATTTTAATAATTACATTTATTACATAATTATGGTGCTTGCTGTGTGAGAAGCCATTAATCCCAAATGATTTATTTTCACTACATTCTTTTGGCCAATAACGCACGAGGCGATAAAAATAATTCCATTTAAATTTGTCATGCCTTTTGGTACTCTCCGTGTGAGGCTCCTGAAACTCGATTAAAATAAGGTCAATTTAAATTTATTACATGTCAGAGCGATCTCACAGTGATGTCAGAGCAATGGAAGAGCAATTTCAGCGCAACCTCACAGTGATGTCAGAGCGATTTCAATGCATCGTAAGAGTGATGTGAGAGCAATGTCAGCGCATCGTAACAGCAATGTCAGCGCAACGTAATGATGCAAGAGCAATGTCAGAGCTATACAAGAGTGATTTCAGCACGTCCGCTTGATGTAGTAGCGATTTCAGCACGTCATAGCAATTTCTGCTCGATGTCACAGCGATGCTGGCGTGATGTCAGAGTGTTGGTGGAAGTGTCCTACAGCCAGAGATGCTGCTGTACATCTCAGCAAAGCGTGGGTCTCTCTCCTGAGAGAACAGCGCTTCAGGTTTGTCCAGGTTTTTCCCCGCCTCATGAACTCCACTGCTGACGCTGGCCACGGGCACCTGAGGGGTGGGAGGACAGGGATCAGCTGGTGATTGGGTCTAGATAAGTAAGAGCCATCAGGACATGACATATACCCTGGTTTCCACAAATTAGTAATACACAATGGGACCCAGTGCTCACAAATGAATAATACACAATAGAGTAACTAAGGAAGCAAGTTCAGATAATCTGGAAGTAAAAGACCTATAACATTTAATATGAATTAAACAACAGTCATATAACAGGTTTTAGCAAAGAGCGGCAATCAAGCATTTTTTGTTTTCATTGCTAACATTCTCTTGCATTTGTTTACATTATGGAACATATAGGAAGTGGTCTGTGAAAGTGAAGACGCATGGCAAACAGGGAAGCCATTAGCCATGAGGTTACCAAGGCTAGATCTTGTTGACCATGTCGGTTATCCATTTAAACACATCTTTAGAATCCTGATGTGCTGATCAATGCTAAATATGAACGATTCTTGGGATATCTTGCTAACAAATGTTACAAAGACAAAATTTTAATGTCCCTGTGAGCACCCCAAGGCCACCGGAGTTGACTGGTGTCAGGGGATCGCCCAAGTACACGCACATGCTAAATATGAATGAAATTGGTCAACTGGTTTTTGAGATATCGCACTACCAGCAAAAAACGGTCGGACAGAGAAGGCTGGATGGCCATACGGATCGCTATATTCCCCCAAATTTCATACCGGGGGGTAAAAAGCAAAAAGTGAGTCTGCTTTATGACAGTAACCCAGATCAAGAACACCCCGCAGCTGGGAACAAGCCATAAAGATTCTTTCTAAAACAAAAACACCTCAACACTAAGCAGCAACACTCGAGGTCACATTCTGAGTCCAAACAGGAAGTGCAGTTCCTTAACTGGTCACTTAAGGCTGGCTCCAAAACAGAACACATTCCCATAAAAGCCCATTTTAAAACATCCAACGTTAGAGCAGAAATAAAGATGTTTTACAGCCTGGTACAAAAATGGTTTTGGGCTCCATAGACAGTTTCCTTCTCCATGACAACTGGAAAAGACTTTAATTAACCCTCTGGGGCCGATGCCGTCGTATACAACGGCTGAGACCAAGCTTTACTAAATTATAAATAACTTTTTAATGATATGAGATAGACTTACTTTTTTTTTTGCTGAAAAGTTAACTCCGCTGACTTTCGAGCCAGCCGTCGGCCATCTTTGTACTCCTCATAGAAGCTGTGTGATGATGTGCGCAGTGTGAGTGTCCAATCGGAATTGGTTCACTGTCACATGGTTTTCCAAAATCCAATCCTAGGGCAGATTTACCTCACGTGAAAAGCCAAAAATCGTTTTCAGGAGTGATATGTTACTAGTTGGCCCGTTTGAATAGCCCCCTGGGTGCTCCCATGCACCCTGCACCATTACGCACAGCAATCAGTGAAAGCAGATGGAGCAGACAGACAGCTTCTGATCTCACGTGCTCAAACAAAGAGTGTGTAACTATCAGGATTGCTCCACTAATTTACAGGTGAATGTTACTGGATAACTCCGTTCCTTTATCGGCGTATATCAATGGAGTGAGGGGGAGGGGCCACTCCTCAGACTGTAAGGAGCCAAAGTGGGCCAAAGTGTGAATGAAAGCTGCTTTAGGAGCAGCACAGAACACTCCAAAACACAGTAGAAGTAGAGATTTGTGATGTGACCTTTGTGTAATAGCAGACAGAAATTGCTTTGAGATGAAGACAAACAAAACACATCGACCATTTTGTATATATTGTTCAAAATGTGCATTTGTGTTTGTTGTTTGAACCTTTTTGTTGTACAATCTTTCACACAAGACCTCAAATTACCTTTATAAAGTGTCAAAACAGATGTTTATTATAGTTTGCTGTGTGTTTTGAATAAATGTGTGTGGAAAATTATTTTCCGCTTTACTTTTTTCATTCTTATTTCTGATTGTAAACCTTTGTTACACTTATAAAACAACAAAAGCATATATTATGAAAGTACAGGTTGACCTGAAAAAAAGAGACAAACTTGACTGTGGGATGCAGGGAGAGCTGTTAACAGCAATAATAAAACATTTATGCCAGGCAAGTGAACTGTCCAAAAAATGCCCTCGGACCCCAGAGGGTTAATAAAATTCTGTATAATTGTGGGCGCGGTCACTTTGAGTGACAACGGCTGAGCTCAGTTGCTCCTCCTCTCATTGCCTCCAACTGTAACGGAGTCACTCACTGTTGTGCCTTTGGTGTGTCTGTATTATTTTATTACAAACACCTGGAATAATCTGTTTTGTTGTGCAGTGAAACATCCTAACAGATCATCTCTGTCATGGACTGGGTAGCGTGGCACCGAAGGTGGTTGAACACAGCTACAGACTCACAACACTGAGGTATAAGTAAAAAGCTTTATCTCAAAAAACAAAACAAAACAAAAAAAACAAAACAGGCAGGGGTACGGTACACAGGAAGGCAGTCTGAGAAGCGGTGGTACAGGCAGGGGTCAAGCAGAGGCATGGTCAATAACAAGCACAGTTCCAAAATACCAGGAGACAAAATACATGGGCTGAGGCAGGAGCAAGGTCAAAAACAAAGCATAGTCAATAACAGCAAGGCAAAACAGTGCAAGAACAGAGGCTGGAACATGGACAAGAAATCACAACGAACTGGCAGGGAGTGGAGAAAGCGAGGGGCTTAAATAAGAGGTGCAGTAATTAGGGAAACAAGACGCAGGTGTCAGGGAATGTACTGGAAAGGGCGTGGTCAGATGAGACAGAGGTGAAACAGAAGTCAAGAGAGTGCAAGAAGACAGAGCAGACAGAATTACAATGAAGATGAGGAAAGCTGGTGCAAGATAGTGCAGTGAGACAAATGCAAAGTGAACAGGACCTGACAAGAAGATGAACTGAACCACAGTGATCAAAATAAAATACCAAAACAAAAGATGAACAAAACCCAAGTCCTAATAAATAAGAAATAAAATAAACCACACATGAAGGAACAAAGAATTAAACCATGAAATAAATGTAAGAACTGAAAAGAGCTACAAAAGAAAATAAAGGCTAAGACTAAACCAGAATGGAACTCATATGTAACAATAAACAGATAATTCGACATAAGACAAAAGAAAAGCAAACAGGAAATAAAATTAATGAATATACAATGGCAGGGCTGAAACTAGACACATGACTGAAGTAAGATAAACAGGAAATAACTGAAACAGAAAATAAAACCACAGACAAAAGTATTACACACAGGAGCGAGATAATTACAACAAAACTATGACAAGACAAGATAAATGACTAAAATATAATGACCAAATAAAAACAACCGGGGACAAAATATGACTGGGCCAGACTGAGGCCGAAACCTGACAATCTCAGATGTCTCTTGTAATATTCATACTGAATGAAACTCTGGTCTTATTTAATGTTGCATGCTAATGGTGTTAGTACTTTTAGCAGCTGTCGGAATGTCCACTTAATGCACAATTACTGAAGAATTACACAGCTGATAACTTTTACTAGCCACACCAAAATAAACAGTTATGACAGCCACCACACAGACTTGAAAAACATGATTTAATAAACACCTGAACCCAGGGTAGGTATTAGCTTCTGCTTTAGACTCTGGGAGGAGGTTCAGGTTTTTTCCGTCACACATGGGGCAGAGCATAGGTAGCCATAGGTAGCCACCTATGCTCTGCCCCTTTATGCATTCATGAGTTCATCATGAAACGGTGTGGACGGGGTTCTTAACATGGCAGCACCCAGAAAAGGGGGTTATTTCTGCTTTTCCGGGTCTCAATAGGGCACCGTAGTCTCTTGCACCACACAAGGAGCCAGTCTTCCGATACCGTTTTTGAAAACAAAAACAGCCAGCAGGTCCTGACCAAACCATGCAATTAAACCCAAATTAAAATTTGCACCAGTGCAACACAGATGTCTGCGTAATTAAATTATTTAAAGGTACGTAACAAAGACTAATGTTTTGATGTACAGGTACATCATCACCAGTGTTCCTTTTCTCTGCATTTTTCATCATGACCTGCTTGCACCGGATTGTTGTGGCTGGTAGAAGCGCAGAGAACTTTCCCTCCCTAAATTCAAAATTATTGTGGGAACAAGACCGTGTCGCTAATAGATGGATACAGTGCATCTCCACGTCTCTGCAGTGTCCACCAGGAGATTAAAATTCCTGCTTAGAAACAACATCCCATGTACATATGGGGACGTTCCTGCACCACAGCCCATTATTCAATGACCTGCCATATATCTACGATTTGACAGATTGCCAAGACCTGCAGAACCAGTCCTGAAAAATGACTGAACAGACACAGACATCACCATTAAAAGACAGCATGGAAAAACCCCCAAGACAAATCAGTGTCAGGGGTCACAGGTTACCTGGGAGAGGTCGTAGGCCGTCAGCCCGTCTCGCTGGTGAACCTCCAGCTCTGCCTGTTGCTGCTGCAGCTGTCTGTCAATCAAAAAACATCATCATGAAAGCACAACCACAGTGAAACGCTGGTGAACCCTGCCTCCAACAGCACCGCACAGGTTGCGGTGGCGCTTCCCATCCCACAGGACACCGTGTCCGTATGTGTTACGTACTTGACATTGGTGTTTGTGCAGATGATATATTCAATCTCGTCAGAGTACGGGTTCTGGAAGGTGAAGCTGCTGGTCCGGATCAACATCCATTCTCTGTTCTTCATACGGAACCGATACATCACGGAGAGAACCTGACCCTTCAACTTCACCACCTGCACGCACACACATATACACAAACACACCATCAGGGCTTCCAGCACCTTCTGCTGCTTGAATGTGTGCTGAGATCTGGAGCCGACATACCTGCTGGAAGCTTTCTCTCAGGTGACTCTGGTCCTCAGGATGACAGAACTCCACGATGTCTTTTCCCAACAAGTCCTGTGAGACCAACAAACAGATGGTGGAGCATTTTCAGTAACCCTAACTGATACCACATCAGTCAGGGTTACTGACCATGTTTATGATTTTAACTGCT
Source organism: Thalassophryne amazonica (assembly GCF_902500255.1). Taxonomy (NCBI): domain Eukaryota; kingdom Metazoa; phylum Chordata; class Actinopteri; order Batrachoidiformes; family Batrachoididae; genus Thalassophryne; species Thalassophryne amazonica. The sequence continues at coordinate 21,089,346 of NC_047104.1, forward strand.
CTAAAGAGCACGACACAGGACACGGACTCTGTTTACAGCACGCTGTCCTCTAAAACTGAAGGATACACTCTGACAACTTTGAAGGAGTTAAAACCTCCAAACATCTGACTTGAAATGAGCTCACATCAACTCCTCAGTGAGGGAACAAAACACACCTGGACTGGAATCACTTCAGCACAACTGTACAACACACAACTGTACAATTATTGTGTCCACATGCCGCACAGCTGGTCTTTCTTCAAAGCCCTGCTCTGCATGTGGGTTCGCTGCGGGTTGTTGTGCAGGGCTGAGCATTTTATTTCAAAGATGTGGAATAATGTGGTTTGTGCACTGAATGGTTCAAAACAGATCATCAAAGAGGTCTGTGTGACCATATTAATGTCCAGTAAAACTTTCATTCATTCATTTTCTCGTGCTTATCTGGGACGTGGTGGACAAGCAGCTCATCCCACGCCTCCCTATCCTCGGTCAAGTCCTCCAACTCTTCGTGGAAGATCCTGAGTCATTCCCAAGCCAGCTGGGAAACATAATCCCTCCAGCGTGTCGTGGGACTTCCCCGGGGTCTCCTCACCAGATGTCAGAACCACCTCAGCTGATTCCTTTCTATGCAAAGAAGCAGCAGCTCTCAGACAGTTGACCTTCTCACAATGTCCCAGAGTGTAAGCGAGACGGATACTAGACACCAAATACCAGACAGAAAATTTTTGTTATTTAGACTTGATATGTTAGCAAGGTTAGCACGGTTTGCACTTTTAGCAGCCATCAGTAGCTTGATGACTTCAAGCCTAGAATACACAACTTCTGAGAGAATAAGATGGATATAATGTTTTGAAACTCAGACCCAAGTAAACCCTTGGAAAAACCACTGCCCAGTCCCCCCCAAAATGCTTTAATCAAACACCTGAACTAAGAGGTTTGCATGTTAGCTAGGGGTCAGCAATGAACGGAAGGATGGGGGCGTGTCCAGGTTGCATCTGTCCCACCCAGGACACGCAGGGTAATGACAACGCTTCAACTCTTTTCCCATTTATGGGGTAGCTGAGACGTGATGGGTGTTCCATCAAATCTTGTACTGACCATGCGCTTGTGTATGCACCTACCTATTTTCTGACATATTTTCAAGCAGAATGCTGTGAGCGTTCCAATGGGCAAGTACAGTACAGTTAGTAACTAAAATGGGCAACCACACAAAGACTGTAATTGCTTCAATGTTCAAGTGACTTTCACAAAATCAGCCTCAACAAAAAAGGTAACAGTTGAAACTGTTGACTTTAAAGTCTAACATGCTGTGATGGACAAGAACCAAAAGACATGTCCACCTCACAGCAGGAGTCTGGTTTCAAGAAGTCCTACATGAATAGCTAAGCTACCTGAGGCTGATAGCCGATAACGTTGATGCAGCGAGGGTCGACAAACGTGATGATACCGTCAGAGTTATGACGTGACAGGAACTCAGTGGGCACTGACAGACCGTTCATGTCCATGGAGACTGGAGAGCTGGTCACCTGTCAGAAACAACAAACAACATCAGTGAGAGTCCAATCGGTTATCAACAAGTCACTGGCATCAATAACTCGCTGCGCCACAGTAATCAATGATTCACTACAGTCATCGATAGTTTCCCGAGTCACGGTCATCGACGATTCACTGAGTCACCAGCATTGACGGCTTGCCACGTCAGTCACCAATGGCTCACCATGTCACAGTAATCAATAATTCACTACCATCACAGAGGACTCACCAAGTCACAGTTATCAATGATTCACTACACTCATCAATGACTTGCCACACCAGTGTCATCGATGGCTTCCCGCATCATTACCATTGATGGCTCACCAAGCCACCAACGACTCACTGAGTCACCATCACTGACGGTTTACGTCAGTCATTAATGACTCGCCGTGTGTCATAGTCACTGACGGCTTACTGAGTAACCATCATTAACGGCTTTCCACGTCAGTCATCGACAGCTTGCTGCTTCACAGTCATCAATGGTTTACTGAGTCACCATCATTGACAGCTTGCCATGTCAGTAACTGATGGCAGCGCTTTAATAGTCTGTCCAATCTATAAACTGCAGACTGACTGCGGTCACTTTCTGTTCTAATAGTCTGTTTGATTCATAAACTGCAGACTGACTGCAGGGATTGATGATGAGGAGAGAATAAATCAGGAAGTGCAAATTAGTGAGGATGAAGTGAGGGCAGCTATGAAGAGGATGACGAGTGGAAAGGCAGTTAGTCGACATGACATTCCAGTGGAGGCATGGAGAGATGGCAGTAGCGTTTCTAACCAGGTTGTTTAATAAAATGTTAGAAAGTGAGAGGATGTCCGAGGAGTGACGATGAAGTGTGCTGGTTCGTATTTTTAAGAACAAGGGTGATGTGCAGAGCTGCAGTAACTACAGAGGCATTAAGATGATCAGCCACAGCATCAAGTTAGGGGAAACAGTAGTAGAAGCTTGACTTAGAAAACAGGTGAAGATCTGTGACCAGCAATATAGTTTCATACAAGAAAGAGCACTACAGATGCAATGTTTGCTCTGAGAGTACTGACGGAGAAGTATAGAGAAGGCGAGAAGGAGTTACATTGTGTGGAGTTAGAAAATGCTTATGACAACAGAAGAGTTGTGGTATTGTACAAGCCCAATTCCAATGAAGTTGGGACGTTGTGTGAAATGTAAATAAAAACAGAATACAATGATTTGCAAATCCTCTTCAACCTATATTCAATTGAATACACCACAAAGACAATATATTTAATGTTCAAACTGATAAACATTGTTTTTGTGCAAATATTTGCTCATTTTGAAAAGAATGCCTGCAATACGTTTCAAAGAAGCTGGGACAGTGGTATGTTTACCAAAATGTTACATCACCTTTCCTTCTAACAACACAATATGCATTTGGGAACTGAGGACACTAATTGTGAGTGTCATGATTGGCTATAAATGGAGCATCCCCAAAGGCTCAGCCATTCACAAGCAAAGATGGGGCGAGGATCATCACTTTGTGAATAACTGCGTGAAAAAAATAGTCCAACAGTTTAAGAACAATATTTCTCAAGGTTCAATTGCAAGGAATTTAGGGATTCCATCATCTACAGTCCATAATATAATCAGAAGATTCAGAGAATCTTCTGATTATATTATATATATTTGCAGATGACATTGTGATCTGTAGTGAGAGTAGGGAGCAGGTTGATTCTGTCGTGGACATATGATCTGGAGAACAGGGGAATGAAAGTCAGTATGAGGAAGACTGAGAGGGAGCCCAGTGGAATAGTGCCTTTACAAGGAGTAGAAGTGGTAAAAGTACAGGAATTTAAAAATTTGGGGTCAACTGTCCAAAGTAATGGAGAATGTGGTAGAGACGTGAAGAAGAGAGTACAGGTAGGGTGGAGTGGGCGGAGAAAGGTGGCAGGAGTGATTTTTGACCAAAGAATATCTGCAAGAGTGAAGGAGAAAGTCTACAAGACAGTAGTGAGACCAGATATGTTGCATGGCTTAGAGACGGTGCCACTAACAGGAGGTGGAGCTGAAGATGTTGCAGTTCTCTCTGGGAGTGACGAGAATGGACAGGATTACCGTAATTTCGGGACTATAGAGCGCATCTGAATATTATCCGCACCCACTAATTTTAAAAACAAAAAATAAATTGTACATAAATAGCCGAGATAATTACACAGAAAGATGTTAGAAAGATTTTTTTTAACTTTTAATTTAATACGTACCGTAAATGCTTTTTTTTTTCCGCTTAGCATTACATGCAAATATTGACGCGCACATCATCCAGCGTGCATGCACAGTGTCTCTGCTCCGCACAGAAAACTGAGTAATTTTAACTTTTAAGATTTCATCACTTGCAGTCAGGATCGGATGGAGTCTGTGGTAAATGAGACATTAATGAGGCGCTAAGACTTTTTCAACTTGTTGCACCAAGACAGAGAACTGGTTTGGAAGGGTGGGGGAGAAGGCTCCGCTTCAGTGACCGATCTGACGGTGCAACGTGCCGGAGAGGAACTTTTCTTCACTAAAATGAACAGGTAAGACTTTATATTTACACTGCGTGTGAATTTACACCGTATGAGGAGTGCAGCTTTCAGGAAATCAATTGACATATTTCGGCTTCTGAGAAAGCCTGTAAAAATCCATAAATTAGCCACATCATTGTAAAAGCCGCAGTGCTCAAAGCGTGTGAAAACAGCAGTGGCTTATAGTCTGGAAATTACAGCAAGAATAAACAAGAGGGACAGCTCAGGTGGGACAGGTGTCAGGTGGGTGCAGAGGAGGGACCCAGGGTATATAGGGAGAAGGATGCTGAGGATAGAGCCACCAGGCAGGAGGAGAAAAGGGAGGCCAAAAAAATTGGTTTATGGATGTGGTGAGGGAGGACATGCAGGTGGTTGGTGTGACAGAGAGCAATACAGAAGACAGGGTGAGATGGAGGTGGCAGCCCCTAACAGGAGCAGCCAAAAGAAGATGACTAAAAATAAAAAACTAAGAAATAACATGTACATAAGTATTCATATCCTTTGCCATGAAGCTCAAAATTGAGCTCAGGTGCATCCTCTTTCCACTGATCATACTTGAGATGTTTCTATAGCTTAATTGGAGTCCACCTGGGGTAAATTCAGTTGATTGGACATAATTTGTAAAGCCACACACCTGTCTACATATAAGACCCCACAGTTGACAGTGTATGTCAGAGCACAAACCAAGCATTAAGTCAACGGACTTGTCTGTTGACCTCTGAGACAGGATTGTCTCAAAGCACAAATCTGGGGAAGGTTACAGATACATTCCTGCTCCTTGGAAAGTCCCAATGAGCACAGTGGCCTCCATCATCTGTAAATAGAAGACGTTGGGATCCACCAGGACTCTCCCTAGAGCTGGCTGCCCGTCTAAACTGAGCAATTGGGGGGAGAAGGTCAGGGAGGTGACCAAGAAGATGATGGTTACTCTCAGAGTTCCACCATTACTCAATGGAGAGAGGTGAACCTTCCAGAAGGACAACTGTCTCTGCAGCAAATTCACCAGTCAGGCCTATATGTTAGAGTGCCCTGAAGGAAGCCACTCCTTATTAAAAGGCACATGACAGGCTTGCCAAAGGGCACCTGAAGAACACTCAGACCAAGAAAAACAAAATTCTTTGGTCTGATGAGATGACGATTGATCTCTTTGGTGTGAATGCCAGGCATCATGTTCACCAGGCAACATCGCTACAGTGAAGCATGGTGGTGGCAGCATCATGCTGTGGGGATGTTTTTCAGCAGCAGGAATTGGGAGACGACTCAAGATTGAGGGAAAGATGAATGCAAACCTGCTCAGGAGCACTTTTGACCTCAGACTAGGGTGATGGATCATCTTTCAACAGGACAATGACTCTAAGCACACAGGCAAGATATCAAAGGAGTGGCCTCAGGACAACTCTGTGAATGTTCTTAAGTGGCCAAGACCTAAATCCGATTGAAAATAGTAAATGGACTGCATTTATATTACACTTTTCCCATCAATATCAGAAGCTCAAAGCACTTTCTAGTAATGCTTCGCATTCACCCATTCACATACACTGATGTCAGGGTGCTGCCATGCAAGGCGCTCACTGCACATCAGGAGCAACTTTAAGGACCTTGCCCAAGAGCCCTTCATGATTTTACAGCCAGACGGGGGTTTGAATTAAGGATCCTCTGGTCTCAAGCCCACTGATTAACTGCGAGACCATCATCTCCCCAATCTCTGGAGAGATCTGAAAATGGCTGAGCATCAAAGCTCCCATCCAACATGATGGAGCTTGAGAAGTGCTACAAAGAGGAATGGGCAAAACTGTCCAAAGTTAGGTGCACCAAGCTTTTGGCACCATATTCAAGAAGACTTGAGGCTTGTAATTGGCAAAAGTGTATCAACAAAATATTGACCAAAGGGCGTGAATACTTACACTGAGGAAAATAAGTATTTGAACAACCTGCAATTTTGCAAGTTCTCCCACTTAGAAATCATGGAGAGGTCTGAAATTTTCATCTTAGGTGCATGTCCACTGTGAGAGACAATCTAAAAAAAAAAAAAAAAAAAAAAAAATCCAGAAATCACAATGTATGATTTTTTTAGTAATTTATTTGTATGTTACTGCTGCAAATAAGTATTTCAACACCTGTGAAAATCAATCAATCAATCAATCAATTTTTTTATATAGCGCCAAATCACAACAAACAGTTGCCCCAAGGCGCTTTATATTGTAAGGCAAGGCCATACAATAATTATGTAAAACCCCAACGGTCAAAACGACCCCCTGTGAGCAAGCACTTGGCTACAGTGGGAAGAAAAACTCCCTTATAACAGGAAGAAACCTCCAGCAGAACCAGGCTCAGGGAGGGGCAGTCTTCTGCTGGGACTGGTTGGGGCTGATGGAGAGAACCAGGAAAAAGACATGCTGTGGAGGGGAGCAGAGATCGATCACTAATGATTAAATGCAGAGTGGTGCACACAGAGCAAAAAGAGAAAGAAACAGTGCATCATGGGAACCCCCCAGCAGTCTACGTCTATAGCAGCATAACTAAGGGATGGTTCAGGGTCACCTGATCCAGCCCTAACTATAAGCTTTAGCAAAAAGGAAAGTTTTAAGCCTAATCTTAAAAGTAGAGAGGGTGTCTGTCTCCCTGATCTGAATTGGGAGCTGGTTCCACAGGAGAGGAGCCTGAAAGCTGAAGGCTCTGCCTCCCATTCTACTCTTACAAACCCTAGGAACTACAAGTAAGCCTGCAGTCTGAGAGCGAAGCGTTCTATTGGGGTGATATGGTACTACGAGGTCCCTAAGATAAGATGGGACCTGATTATTCAAAACCTTATAAGTAAGAAGAAGAATTTTAAATTCTATTCTAGAATTAACAGGAAGCCAATGAAGAGAGGCCAATATGGGTGAGATATGCTCTCTCCTTCTAGTCCCCGTCAGTACTCTAGCTGCAGCATTTTGAATTAACTGAAGGCTTTTTAGGGAACTTTTAGGACAACCTGATAATAATGAATTACAATAGTCCAGCCTAGAGGAAATAAATGCATGAATTAGTTTTTCAGCATCACTCTGAGACAAGACCTTTCTGATTTTAGAGATATTGCGTAAATGCAAAAAAGCAGTCCTACATATTTGTTTAATATGCGCATTGAATGACATATCCTGATCAAAAATGACTCCAAGATTTCTCACAGTATTACTAGAGGTCAGGGTAATGCCATCCAGAGTAAGGATCTGGTTAGACACCATGTTTCTAAGATTTGTGGGGCCAAGTACAATAACTTCAGTTTTATCTGAGTTTAAAAGCAGGAAATTAGAGGTCATCCATGTCTTTATGTCTGTAAGACAATCCTGCAGTTTAGCTAATTGGTGTGTGTCCTCTGGCTTTATGGATAGATAAAGCTGGGTATCATTTGCGTAACAATGAAAATTTAAGCAATACCGTCTAATAATACTGCCTAAGGGAAGCATGTATAAAGTGAATAAAATTGGTCCTAGCACAGAACCTTGTGGAACTCCATAATTAACTTTAGTCTGTGAAGAAGATTCCCCATTTACATGAACAAATTGTAATCTATTAGACAAATATGATTCAAACCACCGCAGCGCAGTGCCTTTAATACCTATGGCATGCTCTAATCTCTGTAATAAAATTTTATGGTCAACAGTATCAAAAGCAGCACTGAGGTCTAACAGAACAAGCACCGAGATGAGTCCACTGTCCGAGGCCATAAGAAGATCATTTGTAACCTTCACTAATGCTGTTTCTGTACTATGATGAATTCTAAAACCTGACTGAAACTCTTCAAATAGACCATTCCTCTGCAGATGATCAGTTAGCTGTTTTACAACTACCCTTTCAAGAATTTTTGAGAGAAAAGGAAGGTTGGAGATTGGCCTATAATTAGCTAAGATAGCTGGGTCAAGTGATGGCTTTTTAAGTAATGGTTTAATTACTGCCACCTTAAAAGCCTGTGGTACATAGCCAACTAACAAAGATAGATTGATCATATTTAAGATCGAAGCATTAAATAATGGTAGGGCTTCCTTGAGCAGCCTGGTAGGAATGGGGTCTAATAAACATGTTGATGGTTTGGATGAAGTAACTAATGAAAATAACTCAGACAGAACAATCGGAGAGAAAGAGTCTAACCAAATACCGGCATCACTGAAAGCAGCCAAAGATAACGATACGTCTTTGGGATGGTTATGAGTAATTTTTTCTCTAATAGTTAAAATTTTGTTAGCAAAGAAAGTCATGAAGTCATTACTAGTTAAAGTTAATGGAATACTCAGCTCAATAGAGCTCTGACTCTTTGTCAGCCTTTGTCAGTTGAAAATCAATGTTAACATTTGGTACAGTAGCCTTTGTTTGCAATTACAGAGGTGAAACGTTTCCTGTAGTTTTTCACCAGGTTTGCACATACTGCAGCAGGGATTTTGGTCCACTCCTCCATACAGATCTCCAAATCTTTCAGGTTTGGAGTTTTAGCTCGGCTGAACCTTTTGGGGATGCTCCTTTTATACCCAATTGTGACACTCACCTGTTTCCAATTAGATGTTCTTTGAGCATTCATCAACTTTTCCAGTCTTTTGTTGCCCCATCCCAACTTTTTTGAAATGTGTTGCAGGCATCCATTTCAAAATGAGCAAATATTTGCACAAAAACAACAAAGTTTATCAGTTTGAACATTAAATATCTCGTCTTTGTGGTGTATTCAGCTGAATATAGGTTGAAGAGGATTTGCAAATCATTGTATTCTGTTTTTATTTACATTTTATACAGCGTCCCAACTTCATTGGAATTGAGATTGTACAACTTTGTTCTTTACAGGTTCCAGTCCAGCTCTGTTGTATTTATCATTCAGTTACTGTATAAACTATGTACACAGAACATAAAAAAGGTCTTTATTAAATGGTTTTAACGAATGTCATTTTTTTTACATTCCTTTTCACACCATACACAACATGTAACTGCCACTGGTTGAGATTTACGGTTTCATTTTCATGTCCATGAGCTAAAGGAAGTTCTCAGCCTTGAAGACTGACAGGCGCCACATCATGTTTACAGTGAGGAAAATAAGTATTTGAACACCCTGTGATTTTGCAAGTTCTCCCACTTATAAATCATGGAGGGGTCTGAAATTTTCATCCACTGTGAGAGACATGGTCAAAAAAAAAAAAAAAAAAAAAAAAAAAAAAAAAAATCCGGAAATCACAATGTATGATTTTTTAATAATTTATTTGTATGTTACTGCTGCAAATAAGTATTTGAGCAGCAGGGATTTTGGACCACTCCATACAGATCTTCTCCAAATCTTAAGGTTTGGAGTTTCAGCTCCCTCCAAAGATTTTCTATTGAGTTCAGGTCTGGAGACTGGCCAGCCCACTCCAGGACCTTGAAATGCTTCTTACGAAGCCACTCCTTAGTTGCCCTGGCTGTGTGTTTGGGGTCATTGTCATGCTGGAAGACCCAGCCATGACCCATCTTCAATGCTCTTACTGAGGGAAGGAGGTTGTTTGCCAAAATCTCGCAATACATGACCCCATCCATCCTCCCTTCAATACAGTGCAGTCGTCCTGTCCCCTTTGCAGAAGAGCACCCCCAGAGAATGATGTTTCCACCCCCATGCTTCACGGTTGGGATGGTTTTCTTGGGGTTGTTCTCATCCTCTAAACATGGTAAGTGGAGTTCATTCCAAAAGCTCTATTCTGGTCTCATCTGACCACATGACCTTCTCCCATGCCTCCTCTGGATCATCCAGATGGTCACTGGTGAACTTCAAACGGGCCTGGACATGTGCTGGCTTGAGCAGGGGGACCTTGCTGCCCTGCACGATTTTAAACCATGACAGCATCATGTGTTACTAAGGTAATCTTTGTGACTGTGGTCCCAACTCTCTTCAGGTCACTGACCAGGTCCTCCTGTGTAGTTCTGAGCTTTCTCAGAATCATCCTTACCCCACAAAGTGAGATCTTGCATGGAATCCCAGACCAAGGGAGATTGACAGTCATCTTGTGTTTCTTCCACTTTCTAATAAATAATCATAACAGTTGTTGTCTTCTACCAAGCTGCTTGCCTGTTGTCCTGTAGTCCATCCCAGCCTTGTGCAGGTCTATAGTTTTGTCCCTGGTGTCCTTAGACAGCTCTTTGGTCTTGGCTATGGTGGACAGGTTGGAGTGTGAGAAAAAACAAAACAGAAATGCTGTTCTAAAAATCGATTATCGATTTTTAGATCGAAAATCGAATATTTAATATATTAATTTTGATACATTTTTCGAGAACATGCTGTGCTTGTCATGATGTCTGAGTGGGTTGGAATTTTTGGGCCGTTTTGCAAAAATAAGCGTTATTTTCAAAGGTCTCATCACAGCACTGAAAATGAAATTTTGAGAGTGAGACAGCGTGAGTTTAGACATGCAGAGCAAAAACAAGGGGTAGGAGTAAAAACACAAATGTGAAGTGTATCTGGAAAGTATTTACAGCTCTTTACTTTTTCCACAAATTGTTATGTTCCAACCTCATTCCAAAATGGATAAAATTCTTTTTTTTCCCCCCTCAAAATTCTACACACAACACCCCATATTGACAACATGAAAACATTTTTTTTTATTATTTTTTTATACAAATTTATTAAAAATAAACTAAGAAATCAGGCGTACTGTTGTGTGGGCCGCTGAAGAGGAGGTACTGCTGGCCCACCACCACCAGAGGGCGCCCTGCTTGGAGTGCGGGCTCCAAGCACGAGAGGGCGCCAGACCCAGAAGAAGTGACAGCTGTCACTCATCCTCTGCACCAGCTGTCACTCGTTCATCATCACCACCATAAAAGCCAGACTGCAACTCCACCTCTCCGCCGAGAAATCGACTACCATTACCAAGGTAATTTCTCTGTGAACTTAAGACTGTGTATCTGTCTAAACCCTTCTTTGCAGCCGTTTTCCTGTCGGTGAGACTCGTCTGTGGAGGTGGCGTTTGAGGTGTTCAGCGACGGCTTCGCAACACCTCCCACCCAGATAAGTGCTCAAACAGGAGCTGCACGAGTGTGTGCTTGGAGGTGGAGGCGCTTCCTCCCTCGTTAACTGTGGATTTACTGAGTGTGCGGACTCACACTCACTCATCATATTTCTGCTTTCTGCCAGCAGTACCAGGGTCGACAGCCGAAGACAGAGGCCACCTGGGGACTCGGGACTTGGCGGCTCCGGTGTTCTTCAGACCATTGGTGGTGGAAGCCGTGTGGGACGCAGCTTCTCTCTCGTCGGGGGTTTTCTATCTTCGAGCCTGCCCACACGTCACCTGGTGTTAAATTGACTGTGCAAATTACAGTACGTTTCGTTGTGTATTATCGCAACATTAAATTGTTACCTTTTTGGCTTATTCATTGTCCGTTTATTTGCGCCCCCTGTTGTGGGTCCGTGCTACGACACCTTCCCAACACGTACATAAGTATTCACACACTTTGCTCAATACTTTGTTGATGCACCTTTGGCAGCAATAACGGCCTCAAGTGTTACTGAATATGATGCCACAAGCTTGGCATACTTATCTTTGGGCAGGTTTTCCTATTCCTCTTTGTAGCACTTCTCAGGCTCCAAAAGGTTTGGATGGAGAGTGTTGGTGCACAGTCATTTCCAGGTTCAGACAATCAGATTCAGGTCTGGGCTCTAGCTGGGCCACTCAAGGACATTCAGAGAGTTGTCCTGAAGCCACTCCTTTGATATGTTGACTGTGTGCTTAGGGTCACTGTCCTGCTGAAAGGTGAACAGTCGCCCCAGTCTGAGGTCAAGTAAGTAAGGTTTCCAGATTAAAAAAAAAATCAAAAAAAAAAAAATCACAAAGTGCTTCACATAAGAACAAAGAAATTAAAAACAGCAAAAACATAAAACCCACTGATCTGTATATAAAACTGGGTAGCTCACTGGCCAATATTTTTGAAGCAACTCGGCTGCCATATAACCACTCGCATGTGCAGCTCCTGAACGCTCTTTTCTATTGATCTTTAACCAGGCGCACGCAACTTTATTCTTTGCGATTCTGTAAAAAATTGCTTTATGTGGAGCGCAATTCGCCAGATCAAAGGCTGTGGACAAACATTTCACCTGTGAATATGATTGAAATGGAAAATAATGAGTAAGAATTTTCACAGGGTTCCGTTTTATGCCCCCTGCTTTTTCCCTTTATGTAGCACCCCTTGGGAACATATTGTGGTGTTTTGGGATTACCTTTCACTGCTATGCTGATGATACTCAGTTATACATGCCAATAACTGCTGATAATCTCATCCACATAAAATCCTTAGAAGATTGCCTTGGATCAGTGAGAAGCTGGATGTCTAGCAACTTCCTACTTTTAAACTCTGATAAGACTGAGATGATGGTTCTTGGCCCAGTGAGACATCGGCATCAATTTGACCAGTTAATGCTTGACCTTGGCTTGTGTGTCATACATCAGACTGACAAAGTGAGGAACCTTGGGGTAATTTTTGATCCTACATTGTCCTTTGACCTCCACATTAGAGATATTACGAGGACTGCTTTCTTCCACCTGCGAAATATAGTGAAGATTCGTCCCATCCTGTCTATGGCTGATGCTGAGACCCTGATTCATGAGTTTGTCTCTTCCAGATTGGACTACTGCAATATTCTATTTTCTGGTTTACCGAAGTCCAGCATTAGGTGTCTCCAATTGGTTCAGAATGCTGCAGCCAGACTTCTGACACGAAGCAGAAAGTTTGACCACATTACACCCATTTTGGCATCTCTTCACTGGCTTCCTGTCCCAGTGAGATCAGATTTTAAGATTGTGCTACTAGCCTATAAAATTGTTCACAGACTGGCAACTCCCTACCTAGCTGACCTAATTAAACCCTACGTACCGGCCCGGGCTTTGCATTCAAGGTGCAGGACTACTTAGTGTCCCTAGGGTAAATAAAAAGTCTGCGGGTCACAGAGCTCTCTCTTATCGTGCCCCTGTTCTGTGGAATGATCTCCCTGCATCAATAAAACAGTCAGATTCTGTAGAGACTTTCAAGCCCAGACTTAAGACGCCCTTTGTATGGCTAGTATACTGGCATAGTATGTTTCTATGCTTTTTACTGTTTTAATTCATTTTATTAGGAAACAGAGCAGACTGCAGCCTCAACTTTATCTAAATTCTGGGTCTTTTAGTGAAGCTTAGGGCTACTGGCCAGCGATCCCCTTAGTATTTCTTCTGTTCTTCTTGTTGCTTATGTTTTTCTTGTTGCTTATGACAAAATATACTGTATTTGTCTTTCTGATGCTTGATTCTGCTTCTTTTCTCTCTGTTTGAGGTGCGGCTCCATCCTGAGATTGGTGTAGTATCTGTTCCGGAAACCGTCCTGTGCATCGGCAACATTTCCTGTATGTTCGTTTTGTAAATTCTTTTGTAATTTGTGTCTGTAGCATGGCCCAAGCAGAGGATCACCCCTTTGAGTCTGGTTTGCTTGAGGTTTCCTCCTCAGAGGGAGTGGTTCCTTACCACTGTTGCTCTGGGGGTTGGTAAGGTTAGACCTTACTTGTGTGAAGCGCCCTGAGGCAACCTCGTTGTGATTTGGCGCTATATAAATAAAAAGCAATTAAAATTGAAATCATTTGAAAGGTTCTCTCCCTTATTCCAGCATATAGGCATAGATAATGACACAGCACAAACCCGAGTTTGTGTTGTGTTAAATGTGTTTGTAGCATGGCCCAAGCAGAGAGTCACCCCTTAGAGTCTGGTCTGCTTGAGGGTTCTTCCTCAATACATCAGAGGGAGATTTTCCTTACCACTGTCGCCGGTGTGCTTGCTCTGGGGGTTGGTAACGAGTATGTATGTATGTATTTTTGTATGTAATGCTGCATTCAGACTGGGCACGACCAGATCACACAAATTCGCATTGGTCGCGCGGCGAAGGACGCACCACCATCGCCCGGTGTGTCGCTCTGCTTTCGCTGTGAAAATTCACCCCAGTGCATCATCAAATAGGAGGAGATTCCATTCCGCTCGCCGGCTCCGGCTGTCAGTCAAGTTAACATGGCAGACCTTGATCACACGGAGCAAGTTGTTGTGGAAAGCTGACAAATGTCATGAGATGTTCCCAATTCGGGGAGTATCATTATTTGCTGCAGGAGCTGCGTCTGGATGACGGCCGCTTTCAGCGGTCCTCCCGCCTCTGCAGGACCCAGTTTGAGGACCTCCTGTCCCGTTCACGCGCGCACATGTGAACCATTAAAAAAAAAAAAAAAAAAAAAAAAAAAAAAACTCTGCTCCCCATGCTGCGGGGCTGCTGCTCGCTCCAAAAACTCTGTCATAATTATGTTTAGAAACCAGTCACCATTTGCTTTATTATACATCTGTGTAGTTAATAAATAAGATAATCTTCACGGACAATTCGCTCGCACGCGCACGTAAAACAAAAAAACAACAAAAAAAAAAACTTCCGCTGCTTGCTATGGGGCTGCTCCTCGCTCTTCCCCAAAAAAACTCTGCCATAATTGTGTTTACAAACCAGTCACCATTTGTTTTATTATACATCTGTGTAGTTAATTAATAAAATAATCTTCAGGGATTAGAGAAGCTTGAATCTTCGACTGGACTGAGTTGCTTGACGCGAGGACCTTTCGCTTCAAATCGCAGAAGCTTCCTCAGCTAAAATTCTTGCTCTGGTAGTCTGACTTCTGTCTTGACTCTTAGGAAAGAATAAACAGAAGCCACAAAAGCTGGAGTTTTAAACCTAACCAGACCCCTCCTACAAAGAGGCAGACTGCTATAGGCTAGTGACTAAATAATAGCTCTAATTAGCACCTATTGTGCTCTAGTTAGCACCCTCCTAATGACAGCGCAGCTGTCCCTCCTAATGATGGGACGGATGCCTCTCCTGATGGCACCCTTGACGACTCTCCTGATGGCACCCTTGACGACTCTCCTGATGACATGAATGACTCATTACCATGAGCAAAAGACTGAAACTGCTTTGACCTGAGTACCCCATTGTAAACAGGGGACAAAGCGTGTCTAAACCCCCTCCCTGGTTAAGGCTGGGTTTCAACTGTTTCACATAGAATGCCTCCTTGATTCCTCTCTCAAACCATTTCTTCTCTCTGGCTAAGATTTTAACTTCCTTGTCCTCAAACGTGTCATTAGTGTCTTTAAGGTGGAGATGAACTGCAGACTGAGGTCCAATGGCACCCTCTCTGCAGTGCTGGCATAGCCTTTTGTGTAAAGGTTGCTTAGTCTCACCTATGTAGTGTTCGTTACAGTTTTCCTGACATCTGATAGAATACACTACATTGCTCTGGAGCTGCCTGTTCTCTCCAATCGTAACATCACAGTCCAAGAAGGCTAAATGGTTGTTTGCAACCCAGTCCAGTTGAAGATTCAAGCTTCTCTACTATGGAAACCACCTGGACAATTGAGAGCCTACACAGAAATCTTCAGGGTTGATTCGCTTGCGCGCACACGTAAAGAAAACAAAAAACAAAAAAACTCTGCTGCTTGCTGTGGGGCTGCTGCTCGCTCTTCCCAAAAAAACTCTGTCATAACTGTGTTTAGAAACCAGTCACCATTTGCTTTATTATACATCTGTATAGTTAATTAATAAAATAATCTTCACGGACGATTCACTCACGCACGCATGTTAAAAAAAGAAAAAAAAAAAAAAACCTCGGCTCCCCCTGCTGTGGGGCTGCTGCTCGTTCCAAAAACTCTGTCATAACTGTGAAATAAAGGACAAAAGGGACATAAGTCCTGCTCACAGGCTGGCTACCAGAGACAGGACATGTCCAGTCCCTGATTGGTCATTGTGGCGCGACAAGACGAAAAAGTTCCAATTTTTCAACTTAGGGAGGAGGGCAATGCGATGTGATGCGACGCAATATCACGCCACAAACGCGCCAATCGCTTCACTCGCGTCGCTTCATTTGCATCGCGCTGCGCAGTTTGGCGCCATAACGCGTCCTTCCATAGGGATTACATGGCAACCTGCCACTGCTGTCGCTCGCGTCACGCTCGGTGTGAATGCAGCATAAGGGGTGGGTGTTTATAAGCTTTGCTTCTGCTCACCCCCTTTTGGCACACATGTCACTGTGGAATTGTCTTGTGTATCAGTTTTTTGTTATTGTTGAGTTTGTGTGCCAAATAAATTCATTCATTCATAATAATAATAATAATAGTAGTAGTAATAAGTGGCTTGTGTGTAGCCACATGTTGAGTTTTGTGTTGGATGAACTATTTTAAGACATTTATTAGGTCTACTTGTGCATAGTTTTGGAGCTTTGGGTGTTGTTGCTACGAGCTTTATTACTAGTTACTGGGCTGAAGTTCATAGAGCTGTGTGTAATAAACAGGTATGTAATAAACTGTCATTACAGGGAAAATCAACTCTACTGTAGTTAAGTAGGGTTTTATTCTTTCAGTGCAGCTATTTAAAAAAAATCCACAATTGCTATATTACCCATCATGACTATTGTTATCCATCCAACAAAAGTGAACAAGAACACTTGTTCATGATATGGCAGCAATATATATATATACGAAGTCTGTTAGAAAACTATCAGACCTTTTTATTTTTTTTTTAAAACTATATGGATTTGAATCATGTGCGCTTGCATCAGCCAAGCTTGAACCTTCATGCGCATGCGTGAGTTTTTTCACACCTGTCGGCTGCGTCATTCGCCTTTGGGCAGGCTTTGAGTGAGCACTGGTGCTCCCCCCTCGTCGGATTTTCATTGTCAGGGAAATGGCTGAGCGATTGGAGCAGCGCTGAATTAAATTCTTCCAGAAACTGTGAGAGACAGCCAGGTGGAAACCATTCGGAAGATTCAGACGGCTTTCGGTGAAGATACTCTGGGCGTCACACAGATTAAGGATCATTACAACCGGATTAAAGACGGCCCACAGCGGCGCAGGGTGCGCCGCGCTCCGAGCGGCCATCGACAGGCTGAAACGACCAGATCATTTCCAAAGTGAAGGCTGTGTTGATCCGGGATGTCGTCTGACTACCAGAGAAATTGTGGAAGAGGTGTACATCAGCACTTTTGCGGCACATTCCACTGATACAGGAGATTTTGTAATGAAAGACGTGCGGAGGAGGAATTCGCGCGTCGCGACGGAGCCGCTCATGGCGCACAACAAAAAGCACGTCCGTGTTGGAAGTCTCACAGGACAAGTTGTGACATGCCCAGCTGTTACACAATTTCTTGGATACTCACTCGACTGAAAAGCCACCGAAAGCCGTCTGAATCTTCCGAATGGTTTCCAACACGGACGTGCTTTTTGTACGTGTGTACACACACACACACACCTGCAGTCTGCCAAGGAGGCAGATCCTTACTCTGGATGGCATTACCCTGATGTCTAGTAATACTGTGAGAAATCTTGGAGTCATTTTTGATCAGGATATGTCATTCAATGCGCATATTAAACAAATATGTAGGACTGCTTTTTTGCATTTACGCAATCTCTCTAAAATTAGAAAGGTCTTGTCTCAGAGTGATGCTGAAAAACTAATTCATGCATTTATTTCCTCTAGGCTGGACTATTGTAATTCATTATTATCAGGTTGTCCTAAAAGTTCCCTGAAAAGCCTTCAGTTCATTCAAAATGCTGCAGCTAGAGTACTAACGGGGACTAGAAGGAGAGAGCATATTTCACCTATATTGGCCTCTCTTCATTGGCTTCCTGTTAATTCTAGAATAGAATTTAAAATTCTTCTTCTTACTTATAAGGTTTTGAATAATCAGGTCCCATTTTATCTTAGGGACCTCATAGTACCATATCACCCCAATAGAGCGCTTTGCTCTCAGACTGCAGGCTTACTTGTAGTTCCTAGGGTTTGTAAGAGTAGAATGGGAGGCAGAGCCTTCAGCTTTCAGGCTCCTCTCCTGTGGAACCAGCTCCCAATTCAGATCAGGGAGACAGACACCCTCTCTACTTTTAAGATTAGGCTTAAAACTTTCCTTTTTGCTAAAGCTTATAGTTAGGGCTGGATCAGGTGACCCTGAACCATCCCTTAGTTATGCTGCTATAGACTTAGACTGCTGGGGGGTTCCCATGATGCACTGAGTGTTTCTTTCTCTTTTTGCTCTGTATGCACCACTCTGCATTTAACCATTAGTGATTGATCTCTGCTCCCCTCCACAGCATGTCTTTTTCCTGGTTCTCTCCCTCAGCCCCAACCAGTCCCAGCAGAGGACTGCCCCTCCCTGAGCCTGGTTCTGTTGGAGGTTTCTTCCTGTTAAAAGGGAGTTTTTCCTTCCCACTGTCGCCAAGTGCTTGCTCACAGGGGGTCGTTTTGACCGTTGGGGTTTTTACGTAATTATTGTATGGCCTTGCCTTACAATATAAAGCGCCTTGGGGCAACTGTTTGTTGTGATTTGGCGCTATATAAATAAAATTGAGTTGAGTTGATTTGATCTCTGTGCATGGCGCTAATTTCAACAACTTCAAAATTTAGCAACAACAGCGTGGGGCAATTTGTGTGCAAGTTACTATGAGGACAAAGGAGGATTTTAGAGGCATGTGTGTGGTGAGGAAAAGGCTGCTAAAAGCCCATTATCCATGCACCTGGCAGCTACAAAGACCTGAGAGGCTACTTTTGGAGAGGCTCAGCCCTCTTGCGCACAATTCCACCTGCTTTGTGCGCCGGATGCTGTATACAAAATTATTTTGTAGCGGATTAATTATTTTCTGTTAGAGTTTGGATGTTGAAAACACCTCTAATCGCTTGTGGAATCACAGAGTACCGTTTCATCTGGACCCTTTTGTCCCTCTCTCTCTTGCTCCTCCATGAAATGGAGAATGTATTTTGGAACAGCTTTAAAGGTAACTATTTTTTTTATTGTAATAGGTTGGTTAAACAATTGCATGCTCATTCCTTCTTTATAAGCCTCTGTAAAAGTACATTTATGATAGATTTAACAACTTGTTAAATGGACCAGATGAGACGCGCTCTGTGTGCAATGACTCAAGCTCAATAGCATTTACACAAAATGCCAGCTCGCAAAAGAGTGATTTTTCAGTCAATAATGGATGAACACAAAGTTAAAAGTTGGATCATGGTACCAAATGTGTTTAAAGCCACCGAAGAAAAAGCCAGTGAGAAGGAGCGCAGGACTGTCCAGGATTGCAGAACAAGAGCGCGCAAAAGAGCGATTTTACAGTCAATAATGGATGGACACAAAGTTAAAAGTTGGATCACTGTGTCAAAATTCCGTGGAAGAAATAAAGCCAGTGAGAGGATGCGCTGAGGCGACTATCCAGGAACTCATGGTTCGGTTCTAGCTGGTCTGGTGCATTTAATGACTCTGGAACACAGGTGAACTGCAGCCTGACACACGGCGCACACCCGCCAGACTGTATCGGAGCATCCATTTTTGGACTGCGTTTAAAAAATGTGACAACATCTTGAATGGATGCTGTGAATTGAAAACCTACACTTTAAAGGGACTTGAACACACATACAAAGGGACTTTAAAGTGTGGGAGGGCCAGAGGTTTGGACTAAACCCATGCCTAAACGCCAGCCAATGTCACGTTAACATGGCGCTACATGGATCATATGTGGCTTGATGTGGATCATATGTGGCGACACAAGCCACTGGATGCTGGACGGGGCTCAAATGACAGGTCGGTCGTGGCTCACTAGAGGCTGATACCTGGCACATGTGAGGTAGAGAGAGGCACAGAGAATTCTTCATAGCAGATACGTAATAGATCAGCACGTGGCTCATTCTTCAAATAATCACTGACACACCCATGCATGGCTCATTATTCATGGCTTATTACTCGGTGGGATGGACACTTTAGAGTAATCCAGATATGAGACAAACACATGAATGATACTCTGCTTCTCAGTCATAGAAACAATGCTGTGCAGATGAGCTATATTATGCAAATGAAAAAAAAGGGCCAATAGAATGGATGACCTTTTTAAATAGGGAGATACGTACGATATCAAGTGGGCAGGAGGAGGTCAAGAGCACTCCTAAGGAGTTTTTCATCCAGGATGTCTCATTGCTGCATTCATCTTTCCTTCAATCCTGACTAGTCTCCCAGTTCCTGCCGCTGAAAAACATCCCCACTGTATGATGCTGCCACCACCATATTTCACTGTAGGGATGGTGCCTGGTTACCTCCAAACATGATGCCTGGCATTCACACCAAAGAGTTCAATCTTTGTCTCATCAGAGCAGAGAACTTTGTTTCTCATGGTCTGAGAGTCCTTCAGGTGCCTTTTGGTAAACTCGAGGTGGGCTGCCATGTATCTTTTACTAAGGAGTGGCCTCCATCTGGCCACTCTACCATACAGGTGCTGTGAATACTTTCTGGATGCAATGCATAACAGACTCTGTGCACCTGACACACACACACACACACCTGCAGTCTGCCAATGGCCACCAGGCAGTACTTCCCGGTCTGTCCAGCCTCTGAGTCTTCCTCTGGTATAGTCATACCTGCAAAAAAGACAGCAACAGCGTGATGAGGTGAGTTTTAAAAGAGAAGTCTTAACAAGAACACAGTACAAGAACACAGAGTTTAGCAAGACGCAATGACCCTGTACAGACTTGCTGATTGTCATCTCTCCTAACCTTAGTAGGAATGCAATCAAAGTATTAAAATGGGTTAAAGTGTTGGAGTCAATAATATTATATAACATGTGTTTCTAAGGTATATATTAACAGAATGGACAGGAGGCGTGACGCACCATCTGTGGTCTACTGGCAGACCTACACCTCATCCTACTATGGTGGAAGATGGTTCACTCCTGACAGATGCCTGTATTAAGGTGATCCTCCTGCTGAAATGCTACACAGGGTTCATGTGGTTGATTCTCCTGTCTAATGTGAACCACCAAATATTGGTGAGATGCCAAAGGCTGAGAAACAGCTAAGGGCAAGTTTCTGTGTAGGCTCTCAGTTGTCCAGGTGGTTTCCATAGTAGAGAAGCTTGAATCTTCGACTGGACTGGGTTGCTCGACGCGAGGACGTTTCGCTTCAAATCACAGAAGCTTCCTCAGCTAAAATTCTTGCTCTGGAAGTCTGACTTCTGTCTGACTCTTGTAGAGAAGAATAAAACAGAAGCCAACAAAAGCTGGAGTTTTAAACTTAACCCGACCCCTCCTACTGAGAGGCAGACTGCTATAGGCTAGTGACTAAACAATAGCTCTAATTAGCAACTGTTGTGCTCTAGTTAGCACACCTAATGACAGGACAGCTGTCCCTCTAATGATGGGATGGATGCCTTTCTGATGGCTCCCTTGATGACGTGAATGACTCATTACCATGAACAAAAGACAAAGTCCTTTGACCTGAGTACCCCATTGTAAACAGGGGATAAAGTGTGTCTCAGACCCCCTCCCCGGTTAAGGCTGGGTTTCAAACGTTTCAAAAAGAATGCCTCCTTGACCCCTCTCTCAAACCATTTCTTCTCTCTGACTAATATTTTAACTTGAGGACAAGGAAGGGCGGACCAATTTTTTAGAGGGAACCATTTGATCAGCGACACCGGACTGGCTGAATGACCAGAGAAAACAAAAAACAAACAAACAACAAAAAAAAAACTATTAATTGAAATATTAATACAGTCGCATGCAAAAGCTTGGGCACCCCTGATAATTTTCATGATTTTCCTTTATAAATCATTGGTTGTCTGGATCACAAATTTCAGTTAAATATATCAATTAGCAGACAAACACACTGATATTTGAGAAGTGAAATTAAGTTTCTAGTATTTACAGAAAATGTGTAATAATTATTTAAACAAAATTAGGCAGGTGCAGAAATTTGGGCACCCTTGTCATTTTATTGATTTGAATACATTTAGCACTAATTATTGGAACACAAAATTGGTTTGGTAAGTTTATTGACCCTTGACCTCCTTACACAGATGAATCCAATCACGAGAAAGGGTATTTAAGATGGCCATTTGCAAATGTTTCCCCTCTTTGAATCTCTTCTAATGAATGGCAACATGGGAGCCTCTAAACAACTCTCAAATGACCTGAAAACAAAGACTGTTCAACATCATGGTTTAGGGGAAGGATACAAAAATCTATCTCAGAGATTTCAGCTGTCAGTTTCCACTGTGAGGAACATAGTGAGGAAATGGAAGACCACAGGCACAGTACTAGTTAAGGCCCGAAGTGGCAGGCCAAGATAAATCTCAGATAAGAATAGTCAGTCAACCCACAGACCTGTTCCAAAGACCTACAACATGATCTTGCTGCAGATAGTGTCTCTGTGCATTATTCAACTATACTGCGCACTTTGCACAATGAGATGCTGTAATGCAGAGGAAGCCTTTTCTGCATACACGCCACAAACAGTCGCTTGAGGTATGCTAAAGCACATCTGGACAAGCCAGCTTCATTTTAGAATAAGGTGCTGTGGACTGATGAAACTAAAATTGAGTTATTTGGACATAACAAAGGGCGGTATGCATGGCTGAAGAAGAACACAGCATTCCAAGAAAAATGTTTTCTACCTACAGCAAATTTGGAGGTGGATCCATCATGTTGTGGGGCTGAGAAACAGCCCCACAGGATGCTGTGGGGCTGCCAGAAGGCATTCTGTGTGGCCAGTGCAGGCACTGGGAATCTTGTTAAAGTTGAGGGTCACATGGATTTCAGTCAATAGCAGCAGATTCTTGAGAACAATGTTCATGAATCAGTGACAAAGCTGAAGTTGCGCCAGGGCTGGATCTTTCAACAAGACAACGACCCAAAACACTGCTCAAAATCTATTAAGGCATTCATGCAGAGGAACAAGTACAAAGTTCTGGAATGGCCAGATGAAAATTTGTGGTGTGATTTTAAGTGAGCTGTCCATGCTCGGAAACCAACACACCTGAGATGTTTTGTAAAGAAGAATGGTCCAAAATACCTTCATCCAGAATCCAGACTCTCATTGGAAGGTATAGGAAGTGTTTAGAGGCTGTTATTTCTGCATAAGGAGGATCTACTTTTCTGTTTGGGGTGCCCAAATGTATACGCCTGCCTAATTTTGTTTTTTGAATTATTGCACACTTTCTGTAAATCCTATAAACTTTGTTTCACTTCTCAAATGTCACTGTTTGTCTACTATATGATATATTTAACTGAAACTGCTGATCCAAACAATAAATGATTTATAAAGGAAAATCATGGAAACCATCAAGGGTGCCCAAACTTTTACATACAACTGCATTTATTGAAGTATTCTGGATTTATGCAGTCTGCGATGAAATAAAAGTAAATGGAAATGTGACGATCACTGCGTTTCTTTGTTTCGGATTTCGGTTTGTATGTATGTTGGTAGTAGAGAAGCTTGAATCTTCGACTGGACTGGGTTGCTTGACGCGAGGACGTTTCGCTTCAAATCGCAGAAGCTTCCTCAGCTGAAATTCTTGCTCTGGAAGTCTGACTTCTGTCTGACTCTTGTAGAGAAGAATAAAACAGAAGCCAACAAAAGCTGGAGTTTTAAACCTAACCAGACCCCTCCTACTGAGAGGCAGACTGCTATAGGCTAGTGACTAAACAATAGCTCTAATTAGCAACTATTGTGCTCTAGTTAGCACACCTAATGTGTGTAGATAGCTAACTTAAGAGATAGCTAACTTTAGAAACCACTTAAGATTTAACCTGAGATGCAAACAAAACAATGTTATTCCCAAATGCATGAAGCAAAAGGCACTAGAAGCAGGTCACACAGCAGAAAAGATCCAGCACAGTTACCTTAGGAGGATTTTGGGTCTTAGAATTAGAAGGCTTCATTTTTAAAATATTAGACCTCCAAAATAATCTGGATAGTCTGCACAAAATGTTAGAAACTTTAGTGGGGGAAGAGGCCCATAATAAGATCACAAAGTTCATAGTTAAAATTCAAATGGCTGAGCATTTAAAAAGTAAGGAGCGGCAAATCAGGAAGTTTCCCAACCTTTTAGTGCAGAAAAGGCGTACTTTCAGTGGGAGTATTTTTAAAGATACATCCAGACAAATTAGTGACAACAGGGAAAATTGGGTAAAGAATCTGTCCGACAGGGTTCTTACACAGACAGAAAAAGATGTGCTCACCAAAGGACTAAATTTCTCAGTAACCCCTAAACATATTCCGACAGTAGATTACATCACTGCAGTAGAGTCAGCCATTAAACATAACAGTTTGTCAGAGTCAGACGCTGGGGATCTCCGATTAAGAGTCACAGCAGTGCTGAACAGTGCTAAGCCTCCTCCGTCCAACATCACAGGAGAAGAACGGAAAGCTTTGTCATCACTGCAAAAGGACCAAAGCATCCTTATCCTGCCAGCGGATAAAGGCAGATGCACGGTGGTCCTGAACACATCGGACTACGAGGCCAAGATCAATAACTTGTTCAGTGACTCCAACACATACGAACGTCTGAAGAGAGACCCCATGAGCGGCTATAAGAAGAAAATCATTAGCTACCTCCAAAACCTGGGGAAAGAGGGACTCATAGACAGGCAGACATACTACAGACTGTACCCTGGGGACGCCACTCCATGCATCTATGGACTGCCCAAAATCCACAAACAGGGCGTGCCACTCAGGCCTATTGTATGTAGCACAGATTCCATCACGTACAATTTGGCCAAGTACCTCAAGTGGATTTTGGCTCCTCTAGTGGGTAACTCAAACCATCATGTCGAGAACACACAAGATTTTGTGAACAAGATCAAGGACCTACAGCTGGAGGCAGATGAAACTATGGTGTCATTTGATGTGACATCGTTGTTCACCTGCATCCCCACTGCTGAGGCTGTCTCAGCTGTTAGGCAGAGACTGCTGGAGGATGTGTCTCTACTTGAAAGGACCAAACTCACATCAGACCACATCTGCCAACTCTTGGAGATCTGTCTCAACACCACGTATTTCCTGTTTAGGGGGAATTACTACAGGCAGATTCATGGTTGTGCGATGGGGTCTCCGGTATCCTCCATTGTGGCCAATCTGTACATGGAGCAAGTGGAGAAGACAGCCTTGACGTCTTTCACAGGCATCTCTCCCAGTCACTGGTTCAGATATGTTGATGACACATGGGTTAAAATCAAGCAACAGCAAGTTTAGGACTTTACAGAACACATCAACTCGGTGGACGCCAATATCAAGCTCACACGTGAGGATGCCAGAAACAACCATTTAGCCTTCTTGGACTGTGATGTTACGATTGGAGAGAACAGGCAGCTCCAGACAGGGGTTTACAGAAAACCAACTCACACTGACCAATATCTGCTCTTTGGCTCAAACCACCCCCTTGGACACAAGCTCGGGGTGATCAGGACGCTTCAACACAGAGCCCTACAGGTGCCCACAACTGCAGAGAGAAGGACTAAAGAACAACGTGTCCGGAAAGCCCTCACAGTATATGGGTACCCACGATGGTCCCTGGACAAAGTGCAGAAGTCCCAGAGAACAAAGAGACCAGATAGACAGGAGACGGAGACAAGAAGAAGAGGAGTGTCTCTCCCTTATTTAGCAGGAGTAGGGGAAAAACTACAGAGGATCTTCAGACAGCACAAAATCCCAGTTTACTTTAAACCAGTTAACACCTTGAGACAGAAATTAGTTCACCCTAAGGACATGATCCCAAGTTACAAACAGAGCATTGTAGTGTATTCTATCAGATGTCAGGAAAACTGTAACAAACACTACATAGGTGAAACTAAGCAACCTTTACACAAAAGGCTATACCAGCACCGCAGAGAGGGCGCCAGTGGACTTCAGTCTGCGGTTCATCTCCACCTTAAAGACAATAACCACATGTTTGAGGACAAGGAAGTTAAAATATTAGCCAGAGAAGAAATGGTTCCCCTGTTTACAATGGGGTACTCAGGTCAAAGAAGTTTCAGTCTTTTGTTCATGGTAATGAGTCATTCACATCATCAAGGGAGCCATCAGAAAGGCCTCCATCCCATCATTAGAGGGACAGCTGTCCTGTCATTAGGTGTGCTAACTAGAGCACAATAGTTGCTAATTAGAGCTATTGTTTAGTCACTAGCCTATAGCAGTCTGCCTCTCAGTAGGAGGGGTCTGGTTAGGTTTAAAACTCCAGCTTTTGTTGGCTTCTGTTTTATTCTTCTCTACAAGAGTCAGACAGTTGGTGCCAGTAAAACTGTTAAGACTCTGGACATGAACTTAAATCTGGTGCACTGAAAACAAAGACAATAAACAGCCCGAGTGGAAGGCTTGTCCTTGGTGGACAGTTCAGGAAAGGTTTCAATGGGGGTGTGAAGTGATCACTAGGCTTCACACAATCCCGCCTCTGGAGCAGAGTTCCTGCGGGCCCTAGGGTGGGGGCTGAGGGTCAGAGGATGTGCTTGATTACCTGCAGGGGGCCAGGCTTTGATGTATCCAGTACAGTGCACCACAGAGTACTGAGCCTCACCCTCCTTTGACGGCCCGAGTCCATTCCTGTTCAGCAAACACAACAGCACAGTGGGATCACCACATGGGAGGAGACCAGCAGGGGGCGTTACTGAGCTAAAACAAGCAGTGGTCAGGTAACAAACAGGCGCTCAGCTCAGCAGTGGGGTCAGATCTCACACAGAGGGGTCACCTGTATCTCTTCCTCATGTTGGACAGGCGGTTCAGAGAGATGTGATCCAGAGGAGCGCTGCCACACCTGGAAAGACAGAGCACTGGTATGTGAGACTGCCGACACCACTGAGAATTTCAAATTCACTCCTATCATCGGGTGACGCGAGGTCACCCACTCGGATCCCTCAGAAAGAAAAGAAAAGAAAAAAAAAACACAAATATTAGGTTTGTATTATGGAATACTGACTGTGTCCCTCTGAGGGGGGAAAACTGCACCTGTGTTTGAAGATCTCAGGAAAAAAAAACATCTTTACGCAGTGGGCACATTTTTTCAAACTGTTTGATCTGTTAAGATTTTCGCTGCAATGACATAAATAAACCCACAATCCCAGACTGAGACCAGCACCTGGACCTTATCCTCAGGGAACTGAGCTCTCACAGAGGACACCTGCTTATCACAGCCGACAAACACATTCCTCACAAAGCCTGTCAGGGATCCAGTCTCTGGTCTGAAACCGCTGCTCAGACATGAAACTGCACCTCCTAAAAAAAACACCAAACGGCCAAGACAAGCACAAACTCAGACCTGATGGTGCGCTGATGGTCTGAGCAGGAAGAAGAAAAGCCAAAGTCAGAACGGACAGAAAACAGAGAGACCAGACAGATGGCAAGAAACATGTGAACACGTCCATTTAAAATGGATAACACTGCAAGATACACATCAACCACAGTGTGATGGCATATACACCCAATCTGTGAGGAATACCACCAACATGAGGCAAACGTCACAACACACAAAAACCAACACCAGGACGGCTGAAACCGCCACTGCATGATAAACGCTCCTTCAAAACACCTAGAAAACAAACACCAGAATGGCTAAAATCACCACAGCGCAATGACCACTTCCGTACTGCAACACACTGAAAACAAACACCAACACAACCAAAACTGCCACGGTGCAAAAAAAAAAAAAAAACCTTCACCACAACACTCTGAAAACTACCAGCATGGCTAAAACTGCCACTATGCAATAAACGCTTGTGTGCCACAGCATGCTAAAAACAAACACCAGCACAGCTAAAAACCCCACCACACATTAAATGCTTCTGTACCACAACACACTGAAAACAGACAAGCACTGTTAAAACTGCCACCGCACAATACACACTGCTTCACCATAACACACTGAAAAACTCCAGCACAGTAAAAGTGCCACAGTGCAATAAACACTACTGTAAAACAACACAGAAAACCAACACCAGCATGGCTAAAACTGCCACAGCGCAATAAACGCTCCTTCACTAAAACACAATGAAAAGAAACACCAGCACAGCTACAACTGCTACCACGCAGTAAAAGTTTGTTCACTAAAACATGCTGAAAACAAACACCAGCACGGACAAAACCCCCACTGTACAATAAACATTCCTTCACCATAACATGCTGAAAACAAATAGCATAGCTAAAACTGTCACTGTGCAATAAATACCCCATCACCACAACACACAGAAACCAACACAGCACACTAAAATGGCCGAGCAAAAAATTGCTCCTTCACCACAAAATGCTCATAACAAACACCAGCATAGCTAAAACGGCCACTGCGCAATAAACACTGCTTAACCACAACAAGCTGAAAAACACCAGCACAGCTAAAAACCCACCGCACATTAAATACTTCTGTACCACAACATGCTGAAAACAGACATCGGCACAGCTAAAACCGCCAACACACAATATTTGCCTTGCGCTGATGTCACGGATTTCCCACGATCCTCTCTGATTCACTAGCGTCCGCCGTGTTTAATGTACAACAAGACGGTGGCAACTGTTGAGCAAGGTGCAAAATGGAAGTTATATGCGCAGTTGTTGGGTGTTTTAACAATTCTGCTCGAGTGCCAGGAGTGGGCAGTGGGTCCGTCTTTACAGTGAAGAACCACACTATGCTGTCTTTTGAAGAGGACAAGCAGCTGCTGTGTTTGGGCGATCCAGAGTCCTTGCTGCCACTGTAAATCAGCGACTGTGGGCGAACGTTGTCCCATGGCAGATCAGCCACCAGGGATGGCTTCTTAAAGTAGACCTGCATTGAAATAAATGTGGTCAGATTTCAGAAAGAAATAGCTGATATGTATTTATAAGACCCTTGTGAATGCAGTAAAGTAAATCTGTAAGCCCAAATTTGTAATTCAGCAGAGAAATCGTTTAAAAATTACAAATTTGCAGCTAAAATTTAGCCCTCTGTGAAAACAGTTTGTACAGCCGTATCATTTCCATGACGTCAGGGACAAGACGACGCGCTCCCGCCTTCAGTCCGATCCCGTATTGAAATTGATTTTATCTGTTAGTAATGTTACTTATACACATCCTGGTTTCAACATCCAAAAGTAAGCTGCAATGAATGTGAGATACAGATCTGTGTGCTCAGATCAGCAATGACATCGACAGCGGGCGCCGTTCTTCCTCTCCCGCTCTCTGCCTCCGCTACGCTCGCTGTTTTAATGCGAAGCGGCCGGTACACCTGTTGCTGCAAGGACAGACTTCTTGCGGCAAAATCCACAGCACCGCACGTCTCGGCAATCGGAGTCCCAGAGCTCCATGGACGCTGAGAGAGGTTTATATATTTTTAATGACTGGGATTCTTTGCGGGTCTCGCCTCCATATCCCGCGATGGTACCGGAGGCAAAAGACAGTAGATTTTCATTGCGACACCACTCAATCAAACGGGCGTATGAAAAAGTCCCCCAAAATAATTTTCAAGCACAAGCAAAAGAAATGTGTACTCACCCAACGTGCCGCAAGACAATATGAAGTTTTAAAAAAAGTAGATCCTTCCGTATAAGACAAGAAAAAGGTGCAGATGCAAACTGACGTAAATCCACAAATTACAATTGGCGCAATGCATGCTGGGAGAGGGTCTTGTCCGTGACGTCTCGGCAGCGTCCATGATGAGGGGGACAATTTGCGGAGGGCTAAATGTTAGCTGTAAATTTGTCATTTTCAAATGAAGATTTCTCCGTTGAATGACAGATCTGGGCTTGCAGATTTACTTTACTACATTCAGAAGGATCTCATGTGTAAATGTAAGTCATTTTTTGTTCAAAAAAATCTGACTGCATTTTTTTCAATGCAGGTCTCCTTTTTAAACAACAGAGAAACTTCCCGAATATACTTCACCTCCAGGGTCACCTCTCTTCCGGCCTGCTTCAGCGCCTGCACCGCCAGGTTGCACATCGCCTCGCGGAGGTCATTCCCACTGACGAACAGGATCGCGTCCCCGATCCGCAAAGCTCGGCTCTGGTCGGCAGTGAGTCCTGGGAAGATCTCAGAGATGAGATCAGGCATGCTGTTCTCCTGGCCCCCTTTAATACTGATCCCCAGCCCGCCAGACTCCTGCTCGACCACCCGGACCTTCCGCACCGCTTCGAGGGGACGTCTGGACTGACGGGTAAGTCGCCCTGCCGAGACTCCCAGGACTTCTGTAACTGGAGCCGGGGCTGCCGTAGTTAGTCCGCGTTCATGGGATATAGGGACACTGCTGTAGGGATCGATCCCCCCACACTGTGATATTTTCACGATATCAGGCCTTGTCATTGCTACTTAATTCACAATAAATCTTAGAATAGCTACAAGTGTCCACCAATTGTATACATCAAAGATGGCAAATCGGGGAGGATCATGGGAAATGTGACATCAGTTGCAATCGAGCTATAAACGCTGCTTCACCACAAGACACTGAAATGAAACATGAGCACGGTAAAAGTGCCCCAGTGCAATAAACACTACTGTACCACAACATGCTGAAAACAAACACCAGCATGGGGAAGAGCACCACAGCACAATAAACATTTCTTTACCACAACACACGGAAAACAAACACCAGCACAGCTAAACCTACCACTGCACAGTAAATGCTCCTTCACTACAACACGCTAAATACAAATACCAGTATGGGTGAAACCGTCACTGTGCAATAAATGTCCCATCAGCACAACATGGAGAAACCAACACCAGCACCGACAAAACCCCTACCACACAATAAACGCTTCTGTACCACAACATACTAAAAACAGACACCAGCACGCAACAGTGAAGCTAGCAGGCGGCACCATTCACCACTATGACCAGACCAAAGCCTCCGGCAAGAGCATGGGAGGGAGACTCTGTGTTTACATGTTTGAAGACTGGAGCTCAGACAGCCGAGTCCCACTGCTCACCAGACACCCCAGCGTCCACACGGGAGGAATCAACAGGCAACAGTCTAGCCTGAATTTTGGCCCTAAAGAAAAAGTCATCTTGCAGTACTTTGACTGGCCACTTGAAGCTGGCTCCAAAACTGAGCACTTGAAAAAGTTGAAAGCATACTCGCCGCCACCCAGCGGACATGCCAGTTTAAGATAGGGGTTTCCGCTGAAACCCCCATCCGCTGAATGGTTTAAGCTGACACTCCCACAAACAGTGTCAGTTCTAACGGAAAATGGTGTCTTCTGTTTTTTCTGGCTGCAATCACCGGAATAGTCACGAAAAGTGCAGTTTTTTTCAGTTCCCAGTGAAAAAGGGAAGACGAGGCACATGGGAGAGGTCATGTTGGCAAGTGGTACCCTACACACCTAGCCAGAGTAGCGGCATTCTCGGTTGCGGTGGGGCGTGGGTGTTGGCACTGGGGGGTGGACGGCTGGTGGGGGTCGTGGTCTGTGTGGGGTGGGGTGTTGCCCCGCTCTCGCTTGGGCGGTCTAACGATTTTTGGGTTTTGGTGTTTGGGGGGAGGGGGGTTGGGAACTTGGGGGGAATGTGGAGGGACCCTGCTGGCTGCACTGGGAGCCACGCCCTCATATGGCTCGGTGGCTCGGGGGGGGGGGGGCGTTCCGGCATCACTGGGCCGTTCCCCTGGTGGTTCATTGGGCTGCCCCGGTGGCTCTGGTGGCTGCCCTTCCTGGCCCCTGTGCCCTTCTGCTGCCCTTTTTCTCCTGGTTTTTCCTGGAGCCCTGCGTCCTGGACCTGTTTCCATCATTGCATGCGGTCGGCCATAGGGCTTCTGACCACGTCATATGGTAAGGTTCTGTACTTTTGTCTTGGCCCAACACACCAGCCACAGTAGTGATCGGATATTTTGCTGTGATCTGGGTCTCTGTGTGTGGATGGTTGTGTGTTAGAGGCAATAACCACAATTCGGTTTTGGGTGCTCTCAGGGGGATCAAGACTCTGGTGTCCTAGATTAAGGTATGGATGCTCATTAATTAGACAACAGACTGCTGCTGTCACTACTTGTTCATGTGTGGTTGTTTTTTAGAGAAAAAAAATATGATTCAATAAACACCCAAAGCGAAGTTAGCAGAGACTGTAGCTAAAATGGTCCTTTGGACTTGGAGAGAGGGGGTGTGTTCAGGATTTTATCATCACACATAGAGCCACTGACATGTTGCCCTTCAATTTCAATTTATTTTCATTTATACAGAGCCAAATCACAACAGAGTTGCCTCAAAGCACTTCTCACAAGTAAGGTCTAACCTTACTAACCCCCAGAGCAGCAGTGGTAAGGAAAAACTCCCTCTGAGGAAGAAACCTCAAGCAGACCAGACTCAAAGGGGTAACCCTCTGCTTGGGCCAGTGGTGGGCACAGCTAACCACAAAGTTAGCTTCGATAACTGGTAATCAGCTAACTGAAAAGTTATCATTTTTAAGGCTAAACCGATAAACTGTCTAAAAACTTATCAGAAGCTACAGATAACCGATAACTTTAAACTGTGCCTTCCATACGCTCTCAGCTTCTAAGAAGCTGATTTTGATTTTAAACACCGCCAAAACATCTGATGGCGATCACAAACCCAAAGAGCAAATGAGCCAGCGCTTCTGTTTTTGTGCACTCTGCCCCCTGCTGTAGGAAAGCGTCATTTACTCTGACAGGATACAGTGGTCCCGCGATGAGGCAGAGGTCTTGAAATGGAAAGCAGGTTTGAATTATGGTTTTGCTTTAAAAATAAAATGATTCCGGATAGAATAACTACCTTAATGTAACCTCTTAAAATGTACAAAATGATATATAACACATATGTTAATTTTAAAATAATGCACTAATTCTGATGATTTGAACATTAACACACAGATCCCCGAAGGGAATTATGGGTAACTAAGCCTCCGCTCATACTGATTGGTTGATTCATTCATTATATGTAAAAACCAACACAAGTGAATCAATGTAACGTGTTGGTGTTTACAAATAAATGCTTTTGTAAAATGTCATTTTTTTCATTTGTATAAAAAAAGAAAGAAATTTTCAAGATCCCTCTAGACAGCGCTTAAGTGCACGCGTGATGACATCACAATTCTATCTGGTTAGGGAGACAAGGTTTCTTTCAATAACAAGAACTGCTAAAAGACTTTCTCATGTTGGAATTGTGTGGCGATAGGAATCACCTTTTGAATGCTTGAATAACGATGTCAGTCACACAAAGAAATCAAATAATAGTGAAAACATGTTCAGTGCGGTGTCATAACGCATCAATCAGTCGCTCCGTGAGGCGTCATAACATCAAGCCTGGTTCACATGGCAAGATAATTAGGCCGATATCGGACCCGATCTTCCCCTTCCGACAATCTTAAGGACGCCCCAACAATCGTGATGACACTAAATATAATCTTATCAGATATTCGTGCCATGTGTGGTTTGTAAGAGTGCTCTGATCTGCTCAGAAGGATGTGAGGAGCTAAATGTGATATGCAGCCAATCAGAAAGCGAGGTGTCTGACCTGGGAATGTTCGTGTGTGAAATCTGTTTATGTGTGTTGTTTTTACCGTGTGGCTGACACCACACACTGTACAACTAAACCTGTCAGATCTATGATTTGTTTTATCTCCACGTGTGTGGGGTCTCAGGTTTTGGAAACCTACAGATAATTTTAAAATCCTGCGGTCGACAACACTGTGATATAACCGGCTGCCAGTAGATGGCAGTGTTCTATGCATTTTGATGCCGGTTATATCATATGGCCTGAATCACAATTTTCACAATCACAATCACCGGTGAGTCTATGTACAGGCAGGAGGTCTTCAGTGGAAGCACAGAGAAAATAACGTCCATCTACAAGTGAGGGGATGGAGATGCTGATCTCAGAAGGACCTCCACTACGCACATGGGACAAAAGCTGTGGAGATTGAAATCAGCTTTATGTTTTTGGGGGTGCACCTCACAAAGTGGTTTACAAACATCTCACACATGGGTTAGGATTACTGGTGCCGTGTGCCTGCCATCGGCCATGTCTGTACCATCAGAAACAAAGCCACCAACATCATGAAGTATCACAGTGATGCTGCTCACAGACACATCTGGGCCAGAACCACAAACCTCAGAACAGTATCTGCCCAGATGCTCTGAGACAGACCAACAGTCTTATCGCCAAGCTGCTCATTCAATGTTCCTCCATGTGGCATGAAGGAAGACTTTCTTCTGAGTTGTTCTGGATGTGAAAGTGTCATCTTTCTGCGGAAATCCAATCTCAGGAAAGGTTGACTGACGTGGAGTTCATGGACAACACTGATCTTTATCAAATCAGTGGATACTCAGACTGCAGCACTTGAGTAGCTGAGTAAGAAATCAAACTGTCATGACTTGGGATCATCCTGGATCAACACTAAGATCCATGCCCACTCCATGTGTGGCTGCAGCAGATAGATGTTTACTTGAGCAAAGTGGAGACAGAGCGTTTGTCTAGCTGCAGTGCAAAAACTGTCCCTCTCAAAATAATCCAAATAATCCAAAATCTAGTCAAATTGTCTTATATTAAGCAAAAAAAAAAAAAAAAAAAAAAAATCTGCAGGTGGGGTAAGAAAAATTTACTTGGCTAGAATTCTCAAAACTAGCAAAATATCTCAGCACTGAATAATCAAAATGTGCCTTAAAACTAGACAGAATTCTTATGTTCAGATTAGCTGCCGTCTTAAAAGGAAAGGAATAAGGAAAACAATCTTGTTCCTTTGATTGGATGATCTGAAATCGATTGCCTTTCCTTGATACTGGTTAAATACAGCTTGATAATAGCTGTGAAAACTTATGAAGAAAAAGTGAGACATTTTCCTAAAATAAGATTTTTCTTATGTAAAAAATGCTGACAAAATTATATTTCTATTTAGACAAAAATGAAGTCAAATTTTCTTTAAACAAGTCTTTTTTTTTTTCTTTCTTAGATATGAGTTTTTGCAGTGCAGATTGTAGCCATCCAGGACCCGCAGTGGTTCTGTGAAGTCATAATGCAGTAAAGCACAGCACCAGTGCGTGGTACGAGACATCCCACACTTGATGTCACTGCGTGAGGTGAACAGAGCTACCACAACAGATAACGGTTCACTCTTTGTGGCTCGCCTTTTGCTTCTCTGCACATGATATAACTGCTGAACTACCAAGTCTGAGCTCCTTTCTCCTGCAAAGGTTTGAAATTTCTGAATTTTTAAATACTTCAAAAACAAGAAGAGGATTTGAGAATGCAGAATACTGGTGCTAACGGTGAAGACACACCTCATGCGGCAGATGAAGGAGCGGCGGGAACCCATGCACATCCTCATGGAGGACTGCTGTCCTTCCTTCTTCACTGTCCCCGTCTTCAAATCCAGAATCCGCCCTGTTTACACACAGTCACATGACAGAGAGCAGACTTATGAAATAAATATATAAACCTAAAGCTCACACATCCTTACAACTCACAAATTTCACTAATATAGAACGTGTTATAAATCCTGGGCTGTTAAGAATTCTCAGGGGTTCTTTTTCAATAATTACTGTATTTCTGGAGTATAACATCTTTTTTGCTAGTTTGGAAGGTCCTTTGACTTATTCTCTTGTGCGACTTACGTATATACCTCAAAAAACAAACAAAAAACAAAAAAAACATTCATTATCAATTTTAAAAAAGGGACTGTTTTTAGAACTTTTCGGGGAATCAAATCAGTCAACAAAACAAACTCTAATAATAAAAGAATAAATGCCAGTCATAAAAAGTACAGAACACACAAAAATCCAAAATGAAAGAGCCATTAATACAGAAAAAGGTGCAACTTATACTCCAGAAAATATGGTATTTATATTATATTTACATATTAAAAACTGGCATTTATATTTATATGCAAAATCCTTCATGGACTAGCACCTCCCCATCTGGCTAACCTAATGAAACCTTATGTTATGCCTGTGCTCTGTATTCTCAGGAGGCAGGATTACTGTGTGTCTCAAAGGTTAAGAAGAAGTCAGCAGGTCATAGAGCATTTTCTTCTTGTGCTTTAGCTGTACAAATTGTGATGTGTTTAGAACTGCAGCTTTGAGAGAGGATGGTACTGTAGATTTGGTCAAATATGCCTCTGCAGTTATCAGCTACATTAGCACATGCATAGAGATTGTTATTCCCACAAAGCACTACAGAAAATACCTCAACAAAAAACCCTGGATAAACTGTGATGTAAGGGCCAAGCTACGTGCACACTCAACTGCATTCGTCTCAGGTGTTGCTGAGGAGCTTAGTGAAGCTGACCCCCCACCCACATAAAAAAAAAAGCCCAGCAAACAGGCTGAGTGGCTAGTGCTTCATTCGTGCAGATTTGTGCAGTTAAAATTTATATTTGTGCTGCTGCAGTTTTTGAAATATTAAAGATTATATTTAGGTCATTCAGAGATCATCATCCCTCCAGCTTGCTCCAAAATGAACCAGTCAAGTCTACTTTTTTATTGCTTCATTTGTGCTGATTTGTGCCATTAAAATTTTCATTTGTGCTACTATAGTTTGAGACATTAAGAGTTTTATTTTTATGCAATGATGGCGGGCACACACACGGCACAGGAAGGCGAGTGCGCTTCCACCATCCCTGCTGCTACGTTCAAGTATTGTCAGAAATTACAGGACTTTTTTGTTGTATCAAACTCAGCAGTGGCGTGGTTTTGATTAGATTTTTTGGTAAAAATAACCTTTATTTTTATATGGCTGAAACACTACCCGTGCTCTGATTGGCTGATTTCCAGTCTGATATGGGAAAATATCAGACCGTTTACCATGACAATCGGTCCAGAATGCATATCAGATTTGCGACTTTGTTTAAGATGAGAAGGTGAGGATGAAGTCCAAAGTACGGTGGCAGCCCAGAGCTCACGAGGTGCGGGAACTCTGGAGTCGAGGACTGAGTATCTCCCAAAGAAAAACAAAACAAAAAGAGCTTCTCACAAAAGTGTAAGTGTAGAACCGGGGTTTATATACTGAATCAGAATCATCTTTATTGTCATTTCACAGTAATCAGCACAACAAAATTTGCTTGTGCATCCTCAAAAACAATGACCACCCTCACACACAACTCACCCATACACATACTTCAATAAATATTAAAAAACATCAGGAGATTTGGGTGGGGGGCAAACTCAGAGACAAACATAACTTGTATTGTACTGATCCCACATTGTCACTGTCCCATACTGCACTTATCCCATGCTGCACGTCCCATATTGCACGTATCCCTCTAAAACGTCAATTAAGATTAAAAATACCCAACTTAAAAAACCCTTAAATAGCATAAAACAGTAATAAATATACCTAAATATTTAAAATAGTTAAAAACAAATATTGCACATGTCCGCCCTTGTTCTAATTAGAATAATGCAATTGTTCCAACTGGAGCTTGGGCGTGTCTGTTCAGTTCTGTAACAGCTCTAGGAAAGAAGCTGTTTTTCAGCCTTGTGGTGTGGGCTTTAAAGGCCCGACAACATCTGCCGGATGGAAGCAAAGAAAAAAGGTGGTGTGAGGGGTGTGTTCCGTCCTGCAGAATACCGCTTGCTCAGCGGAGGCAGCGAGTCCTAAAAACATCATCCAGTGAGGGCAGAGGGAGACCAATGATCTTTTCTGCCGTTCTTATGACTCATCTGATGGATTTCCTGTTGTTTTCAGAGCAGTTTGCAAACCATGCTGTAATGCAATAAGTTAAAACACTCTTGACGGAGCAATGATAAAAGGCCTTGAGCAGCTCAGCCGACAGGTTGTTCTTCTTCAATGCTCGTAGAAAATAAAGCCTCTGATGCGCCTTTTTGACCACAGCAGATGTGATGAAGATGAAGTCAACTATATTCTCTTTGGTTTTCTTGACATTCAGGGTCAAATTATTTTCTGTGCCCCATTCAACTAGCCTTTCAACTTCACCTCTGTAGGCTGCCTCGTTGATGTTGAAGATCTGTCCCACCACAGTAGGGTCATCAGCTAATTTTATTATCGTATTTCAGGAATGGGTGGGAATGCAGTCATATGTATAGATGGAATAAAGCAATGGACTTAGCACACAGCCTTGTGGTGCGCCGGTGCTAAGAGACAGACTGAAGGATAGATGTGTGCCCAGTCTGACTGCCTGTGGGCGGTCAGACAGGGAATCCTTAATCCATGCACATAAAATATTGCTAAGGCCTAGGTTGAGGAGCTTTGTGGCCAACTTAATGGGTGCAATTGTGTTGAAAGCAGAGCTGTAATCTA
Source organism: Thalassophryne amazonica (assembly GCF_902500255.1). Taxonomy (NCBI): domain Eukaryota; kingdom Metazoa; phylum Chordata; class Actinopteri; order Batrachoidiformes; family Batrachoididae; genus Thalassophryne; species Thalassophryne amazonica. The sequence goes on from NC_047104.1 coordinate 21,127,367, forward strand.
TAGAAACCATTCTCACACTTGCCCCTTTATTGTCGAGGTGCGTTAAAGCTGTGTGGAAAGCTGTGATGACAGCATCCTCTGTGGATCTATTTGCCCTATAGGCATATTGATGCTAGTCCAGATTGAGGGGAAGGACAGATTTTAAATGCTTCATCACCAGCCTCTGAAAGCACTTAGCCACAATAGGAGTAAGGGCCACAGGTCTGTAATCATTCATGGTTCTGATGTTACTTTGCTAGGGCACTGGAATGATGGTGGCTGTTTTGAAGCAAGTTGGTACAGTAGCTTTGAAGAGAGATCTGTTAAAAATATCCGCAAAGACATCTGCCAACTGGTGGGCGCAGTCTTTGACCACCAGTTGGCAGATGAAAGCAGGTGACGGTGCTTCTCTTGGGGATGGGCACTATGGTGATGGACTTAAAACAGATGGGTACAGAGGTTTGTGCAAGGGATAGATTGAAGTACGAACTGTGAGCACGGAGACTCCCCAGGGCTGTGTGCTGAGCCTCCTACTCTACACACTCTTCATGTATGACTGTGTAGCCTCCTAGAACAACACCAGCATCATTAAATTTGCAGATAACACTACAGTCATCAGTCTGATCACTGGTGAGAACGAGACAGCATACAGAAGAGAGGTGGCAGATCTGGTAGCCTCACGTCACAACAATAATCTTTACTTCAATGCAGACAAGACCAAAGACATGGTTAATGCTACAAGGAGGCGTGGGGAGCTGCACACACCACTATACATTGGTGAGACAGAGGTGGAGAGGGTGAAAACCTTCAAATTCTTCAGCACTCACATTAGTCATGATCTCACCTGGTCTGCCAACACCCAACAGATCATCAAGAAGTCCCAACAGACACTGTACTTTCTGACTGAGAAAATTTGGTATGTCAGCCAAAATTCTCAGCAACGTCTACAGGTGTATGACTGAGAGTGTCCTCACCACTGGTACAGTAATTGCACAGTCCAAGACAGGAAGGCTCTCCAGCGTGTGATGGAGACCTCACAGTACATCTCATCAGCCTTCCCCTCACAGGAGGAAATTTACCAAACCAGAGTCCTACGTAGGACACACAATCTCATCAGGGACAATACACACCCCCAACACTCACTGTTCACACTCCTACCATCAGACAGATGGTAAAGGAGTCTGACGTCCAGGACTACTAGGCTGGCGAACAGCTTCTACCCACAGGCCATTAGGCTTCTCAATAACGCTCTTACACACTGACCCCTCCCCCAGCTGAGTGACTGTTATTTCACTGTCATTCCTCTCCTCATCATTATTACTATCATCCTCTAAGTATTTATTATATTAGCTCTGTTCATTATTTATGCATTCATGCACCCTACAACTCCTGCACAGCAGGAATGCTGCTTAAAACTACACAATACTGCACAAAATTGCCAATACTGCATAAACTGCAGATCCTCTAAACTCTATGTGCTTTAAAGTGTAGGTGACATGTAATGCCATGTTTTCATGACTATTTAAGACTAAAATTAAACAGTTTGAAATTTATCCTTTCCTGGTGTGCAGTTCTTGAAGATATAAATATTGGGATTTTGAAATGCACGCCACTAAAAAACCAGGAACTTCTCGCCGAGAGCCGACATCAGAGAAAAAGGAGGAAGTGGTGTCAGCATGAGAACCATGATCTTAATAGCCCATTAGTTTATGGATTTTTACAGGCTACTGACGACCCCGATTCCACAGAGTGGTTCGGTTCGAGCCGCACCATGTTTTCCGTCTCAGAATGGCTAATTTTCACCGGCAGAATGGCAGGTGGAACAATTATTTGCATGGTGTCCGTGGATGCTTCACTCGACACAGAGACAAAAAAGTATTTTTAGATTTTATTGTATTCTGGATCATGGGATAATGTCGTCGTGTGCAGAGTGAGACGTTATGAGCACGAGATGCTCCGAGTCTTTCTAACAGCGCAAAGCCGCTTGTCAACGAGCGGCTTTGTCTTGTTAAACTACAGCCGCAATAACAGATTACAGCTGCGTTGGAACCTGGCACCAAAGTCAAGAGATGGACAAATGGAGTTTTGTTCAACCAGGAAAGAAGGAATTTTCAGATGTGTTGTTTTGTAAAGGTGGATAAGTTTAAAGATGATCTCACTGAAACGTACAGGTGAGACGTATTTACTTCTTGTGTGAATGGTTTTAATATTTAATATCAATGTGTTACTAATGTACAGTACTGTATTCAAGAAGGAAAAAATATATATTTTAAAAATAGCTGATATTTTCAGTCCCTCATGTCATTTTTCAGATTTGAAATTGTTTCTATGGGGAAAAAAAATCCACACTTCCTCATCACTTGTTTTCTGATATCACAGATAGTAAAACTATTTTTTAAATCAATTGATTATGACCAAAGAGCTGGAAAAAAAAACAACAGCTTATCACCTCCACCACCCATGCTGAAATCGCCTGTTATTTATTTTTTAATAAGTACCATTCTGTGTTCTGAACTCTGCCAATGTCATCACTTTTGCCAGACTGAAGGTTTTCCTCCAAACTTTATTGTCATCTAAACAAGGCTCTAAATCATAAATGCTGTGTCCCCCAAGCAGCTTCAGAAACACCTTCAGACTGGAATAAAAAAAAAAAAAAAAAAAAAAAAAAACTCCACACTAGAAGAAGAAAAAAAAAAAAAAGCTGCACATTAGGGGGAAAAATAAAACGTCAGAAAACAGCTTGACCTCCACCATGTTTACAATTGATTTGGGCTTGAATCAGCAGGTGCCGTTCTAATGACGTAGCAACAATATGGCCACACCTGAGGGCTGAAATAGAGTGCAGGCTTCAGGCAGCTTTAGTTTATCCTTCACCAGCACACTTATCAACTTTTACTGTTCAGGATTTTTTTTAAATATCAACATTTCATAATTTTTAGTGATATTTGTGTTCATTTTTTGGTGTCACCTACTTAAATAGTGATTCTAATACATTCTTCAGTCTAATAATGTGTATTTTATAATGTGTTCTCTTTCTTTTTAACTCATCTGACATGAACTTTCTACATGAAATTTTTCTAGGGAGAATTTCATTGTGTGGTACAACTGCCTGTTTTTACTGTGTACATGACAATAAAAAACTCTCAACTCTAATATGGGCTCAACTAATATGGGCTTGTGCTGAGTTCCCCTTACCCTTGTGAAGCACCTTAGGGTGAGGTGTGTTGTGATTTAGCACTATTTAAATATATTTAATTGATAATGTTCTTTAGATAAACCAAAACAAAAAAGTTGGGAAAACCTATCACGTCAAATTTTTTTTTTCCTCCAAAGAGTCACATTATTTTGGGGGATCCCACGTGGGCCGAGGTAGCTCCACCTTTCTTTGGTACATGGGGGGCTCCTCTGAAAATAAACGTTTGGTAAACACTAGTGTGAATGATTGTGAGGTTATTCTGTGTTTCAATTTCTGCTGAGCGGTTTCAGTTTGCATGGAGATGTTTTCCTGCTTTGGTCCAGGATTTGAGTCTGACATACATTCTGACTCCTTACACCTAAAATAGACATCAGAGGCTCTTCCAACCAACAGAGCTCAGCAAGAACCTTTTGCGGACATTAAAATTAAAGCAATCATTTTTTATCCTCATCATTTGTTCTTCCTGCATAGAGACGGGAAAACCGGCCGTGCTGGATGTGTCTCACATCCTTCACTGCTTCCTCGTCACGCAGCTGGAACCTCGCTGTGCTCTGACTTAGACAGCCAGCATCAAAACAGGAAAAATTTTTAAAACAGTGCGAGTGATCTGCTGACCTCAGCAAGCCAACGTCACCCTCTAGTGGCCATGAAGAAACATTCTGCCTTTATGGAAAGGAAGAAAAAAAGACAAAACAAAATCCAACCCTCAGCGGGATGTAAATCAATTCTAATCAAAGAAATTTCAGTTTGATGTAAATTGTCACTGCCACTTTGCCCAAACTCATTTTAAGTAAGAGGGAGGGGGTTATAATTTGACAGACGTACTTGCTTACGCGTATTATCTTTTGTTGAGACAAGACAGTATTTTGATGAATTCATGTTTGAAGAGCTCCTTGACAAGGATCCACAAGAAAGGAGAAACTGAAGGAGCACTTGGTACAGACCCGCAGAAGCCCAAACTGAATGCTGACCTTTAAACAACACACCATGTCTTCCTGCTGACGGCTTTGAATTCTTTCCTGACAGAAAAATGTTGACCAAAATAAAATGGTTTCTGGACTCCATGTGGATCAGGAGCTGCATTGCGGTTTAACAGACCACTCGTCGGTTTCTACAGGGTCACGGTGACGGATTAGCATGGGTGGGAACAGAACCTTAGTGGGTCTACCTGGTGTGGTGTTTTCGGAGAACCTCAGTGGGTCTACCTGTCGTGAAGTTATCTGAGAACCTCAGTGGGCCTGTCATACAGTTTTCAGTGAGTCTCAGTGGGCCTACCAGTCATACAGTTTTTGAGGAACTCAGTGGATCTACCTGTCATACAGTTTTCAGAGAACCTCAGTGGGTCTACCGGTCATAGTTTTCAAAGGACCTCAGTGGAGCTACCTGTCAAACAATTTTTGGAGAACCTCGGTGGGTTTACCGGTTGTAGTTTTCAGAGAACCTCATTGGATTTACCTGTCAAACAATTTTTGTTTCACAGGTTTTGCTTGTTTACATGTTGTGGCATTTTCGGAGAACCTCTGCGGATCTAGCGGTTATAGTTTTTTCAGAAAACATCAGTGGGTCTACCTGTCATACAATTTTCAGAGAACCTCAGTGGGCCTGACTTACAGTTTTCAAAGAACCTTAGTGCATCTACCTGTCGTAGTTTTCAGAGAACCTCAGTAGGTCTACCTGTCAAACACTTTTTGTAGGACCTCAGTGGCTCTACCTGTCATAGTTTTCGGAGAACCTCAGTGGGTCTACCCGTCACCCAGCTTTAAGAGAACCTCAGTGGCTCTACCTGTCAAACAATTTTTGTAGGACCTCAGTGGCTCTACCTGTCATAGTTTTCGGAGATCCTCAGTGGGTCTACCCATCAAACAATTTTTGGAGAACCTCGGTAGGTTTACCTGTCGTAGTTTTTGGAGAACCTCAGTGGCTCTACCTGTCGTAGTTTTTGGAGAAACTCAGTGGGTCTACATGTCACACAGTTTTAGGAGAACTCAGTGGGTTTACTGTTCGTAGTTTTCAGAGAACCTCAGTGGTTCTACCTGTCATACAGTTTTCAGAGAACCTCAGTGGGCCTGTCATACAGTTTCTGTAGAACCTCAGTGGGTCTACATGTCATACAGTTTTCAGAGAACCTCAGTGGGCCTGTCATACAGTTTTCAAAGAACCTTAGTAGATCTACCTGTCAGTTTTCAGAGTACCTATCATACAGTTGTTGGAAGACCTCAGTGGGTCTACCTGTCATAGATTTTGGAGGACCTCAGTGGGTCTACCTGTCATAGATTTTGGAGGACCTCAGTGGGTCTACCTGTCATAGATTTTGGAGGACCTCAGTGGGTCTATCTGTTGTAGTTTTCGGAGGACCTCAGTCGGTCTACCTGTCGTAGTTTTCAGAGAACCTCAGTCGGTCTACCTGTCATACAGTTTTCGGAAAACCTCAGTGGGTTTAACGGTTGTAGTTTTCAGAGAACCTCAGTAGGTTTACCTGTCAAACAATTTTTGTAGGACCTCAGTGGGTCTCCCGGTCCTAGATTTTGGAGGACCTCAGTGGGTCTACCTGTCGCAGTTTTTGGAGAACCTCAGTGGGTCTACCCGTCACCCAGCTTTTGAAGAACCTCAGTGGCTCTACCTGTTGTAGTTTTTGGAGAACTTCAGTGGGTCTACATGTCACACAGTTTTAGGAGAACCCCAGTGGGTTTACATGTCACACAGTTTTAGGAGAACCCCAGTGGGTTTACCGTTCCTAGTTTTCAGAGAACCTCAGTGGGTCTACCTGTCATACAGTTTTCAGAGAATCTCAGCAGGTCTACCGGTCGTAGCTTTCAGAGAACCTCAGTGGGTCTACCCGTCATACTGCTTTTGGAGAACCTCAGTGGCTCGACCTGTCGTAGTTTTCAGGGAACCTCAGTGGGTCTACATGTCATACAGCTTTCGGAGAACCTCAGCGGGTCTACCTTTGATGGCGGTTGTGGAGAACCTCGGTGGACTTGCTGGTCATAGTTTTCAGGGTACCTCAGTGGAGCTACCTGTCAGAGTTTTCAGAAAACATCAGTGGGTCTACCTGCCATACAGTTTTCAGAGAACCCGAGTAGGTCTACCTGTCATGGAGGTTTCGGAGGACCTCAGTGGATCTACCTATCATACAGTTTTCGGAGCACCTCAGTGGGTTTACTGTTATAGATTTTTGGAGGACCTCAGTAAATGATAAATGGACTGCATTTATATAGGGCTTTTCCATCTGGATCAGACCCTCAAAGCACTTTACAAATAATGCCTCACATTTACCCCGATGTGAGGGTGCTGCCATACAAGGGACTCACAAGACACCAGGAGCAACTAGGGGATTAAGGACCTTGTTTTCAGAGAACTGCAGTAGGCCTGTCGTACATTTTTCAGAGTACCTCAGTGGGTCTGGTCTACCTGTCATGGAGTTTTCGGAGGTGCTGAGCTGCTCCCTCAGCTTGTCTACATCATCAGGGTGGACCTGCTCATACAGAGTGCTGCCAAACCACTCTGACTGGGGATGGTTCAACACTGGTGTCACAGAGTCTGACACGTATATCACCCGGCCTGTCTCAGCTGCCACCACAAACAGGAAACCATCCGCCGCCTCCAGGATCAAATGCTTCAGTTCCTGCAAGACGAAGACAAACACATCAGGCTGTGGATGTATGTGTGCATTCACTCATATGTCCCAAGGACATTGTGCCCTCCAGAACATTTAGTCACAACTAGTAATGGAACCCTTCCTAACCTAGAACCCAGAACTGATCCAAGTCCTGAAGCGCTCTGGGGAGCAGGACGTCCAAGTGACATGGGTGTAAGCAACTGAAAATTTTTTGACTGATCGTCTTCTGTGAGTGGACGGCCGAGCGCTGAAGGCATGCCCCATGTGACACTTTGGAAAAAAATGGTGCAATTGGTGCATTCTGTGAGTACTTTGGTCAGTTTTTCTTGGTTGGGTATTTGGCTGTTATACTGGAACAAAATATGGCTCAAGCCTTGATTTCATTAAAATTTATTTACCATCTTGTATGTATGTGTAATACAACTGTATATAGCCAGTGTATTAGTATGGGGTCAAAAGAAATGAGGGTTTTTTTCTTTTCTATGACCAGTTCTCCTTTGCCTGCAGAGGATAAAGCAGTTTATTCTGGAACCAGCTCTTCTCTGTTTGTAGAGGATAGAACTGCTCATCTACTACAAAAAACTACATCTGCAAAAATGTTAGTGGTATAAAAATTATCAGACCAAAACTTATCGGAAGATAATTGGTCCAATGATGGTTTTCAAAGTTATCTGAAAAGCTAATCCAATAATGAAAACATAACCTTCGATAATTAGCGGTTAGCGGATCTGTGCCCACCACTGGCCACCAGTTGTAATATAAATAATTAAAAACCAAAACCAATGAACATACCTATACAATATTTAGTACAGTACTTTAATTTTACCTCAAAATATTTTTTACAAAACATATCTTGTCATTTTTCAATGGCTTATCTATTAAAGAGTATAAACTGAAGGAAATCAATTGAAAGGCCTGTAAGAAGTTTCTGTAGTAAGTATTTTAGCCATAAGTTCAAGTGAGAGGGGGAAGTGTTGGCTTTTTAAATACTTGAAAGAGACCGGACTCGTCGAGAGAATTCAGTACAGGTAATGGACTGATGCAGAAGGTGGTAGCAATGCAACAATAAGGATGCCAGCTGTCATGCGCAATTCATGTCAAAATAAAGCATATATATTTGTATGTAAAGGTTTGGGCACCCTGATGATTTCCATGATTTTCCTTTATAAAGCATTCATTACTTGGATCAGCAATTTCAGTTAAATATATCATATAGCAGGCAAAAACAGTGAAATGAAGTTTATAGGATTTACAGAAAATGTGCAATAATTCTTTAAACAAAATTAGGCAAGTGCATAAATTTGGGCACCCCAACAGAAAAAAAAAAAAAAAAAAAAAAAAAAAATCAATAGTTAGTAGATCCTCCTTTTGCAGAAATAACAGCCTCTAAACAATTCCTATAGCTTCCAATGAGAGTTTGGATTCTGGTTGAAGGTATTTTGGAACATTCGTCTTTACAAAACATCTCAGGTTTGTTGGTGTCCGAGCATGGACAGCCCGCTTAAAATCACAGCACAGATTTTCAATAATATTCAGGTCTGAGGACTGAGATGGCCATTCCAGAACATTGTACTTGTTCCTCTGCATGAATGCCTTAGTAGATTTTGAGCAGTATTTAGGGTCATTGTCTTGTTGAAAGATCCAGCCCCAGTGCAACTTCATGAACATTGTTCTCAAGAATCTGCTGATATTGACTGGAATCCACGTGACCCTCAACTTTAACAAGATTCCCAGTACCTGCACTGGCCACACAGCCACACAACATGATGGAACCACCTCCAAATTTTACTGTAGGTAGCAAGTGTTTTTCTTGGAATGCTGTGTTCTTTCTCAGCCATGCATACCTTGTTATGTCCAAATAACTCAAATTTTAGTTTCATCAGTCCATAGCACCTTATTTCAAAATGAAGCTGGCTTGTCCAAATGTGCTTTAGCATACCTCAAGCAACTCGTGTGCGTGTACGCAGAAAAGGCTTCCTCTGCATTACAGCATCTCTTTGTGCAAAGTGCGCTGTATAGTTGAACAATGCACAGAGACACTATCTGCAGCAAGATCATGTTGTAGGTCTTTTGAGCAGGTCTGTGGATTGACTATGACTGTTCTCAACATCCTTCGCTTCAGCTTATCTGAGATTTTCTTGGCCTGCCATTTTGGGCCTTAACTAGTACTGTGCCTGCAGTCTTCCATTTCCTCGCTATGTTCCTCACAGTGGAACCTAACAGTTGAAATCTCTGAGATAGGTTTTTGTATCCTTCCCCTAAACATGATGTTGAACAATCTTTGTTTTCATGTCATTTGAGAGCTGTTTAGAGCAGTGGTGTCCACACTATTCCAGAAAGGGCCGAGAGGGTGCAGGGTTTCCTTGCAGCCACTGATTCCAGCAGGTGGTTTCACTGAAGAACTCATCCCACCTGCTCAAAGTGATGTTAATCAGTGAAATCACCTGCAGGAGTCAGTGGCTGCAAGGAAAACCTGCACCCTCTCGGCCCTTTCTGGAATAGTTTGGACACCACTGGTTTAGAAGATCCCATGTTGCCATTCATTAGAAGAGATGCAAAGAGGGGAAACATTTGCAAATGGCCACCTTAAATACAGTTTCTCATGATAGGATTCACCTGTGTAAGGAGGTCTAGGGTCAATGAGCTAACCAAACCAACTTTGTGTTCCAATAATTAGTGCTAAATGTATTCAATTCAATAAAATGACAAGGGTGCCCAAAGTTACGCACCTGCCCAATTTTGTTTAAATAATTATTGCACACTTTCACAGACAACCAATGATTTATAAAGGAAAAATCATGAAAATGATCATGGGTGCCCATACATTTGCATACAACTCTGTGTGTGTGTGAGACACACACACATATATATACACAGTGGTGGGCACAGATAACCAAAAAAAATTAACTTCGATAACAGATAATCAGATAACTGAAACATTATCTTTGATAAAGATAAAACGATAAACCACCCAAAAATGTATCGGAAGTTACAGATAACCGATAAATTCCAATATTGTCTCTGGTACATTTGCAACTACTAATAAACTGAATTTGAGTTTTTATGCCACAATAGCTTCCTGTAATATTAAAAGTGACAACAGACTGAGGCCACAGTTTTGTCTTTGAACATCCTGCCCCTGCTGGAAGCTCTTGTTTACTACACAGCTTCCAGCACAGAGGCACCCTGAGAGCAGCCATAAAGCCCAGCTCTCTATCAATCACAACGCTCCGGTCAGGTAGAGGACTTGGAAAATAAAGCCATGCTGACTTATGGTTTTGATTTAAAATAACATTAATACCGATAGAATAACTCCATTAATGTAAATTCTGTCATTTGTACAAAGTTAAAATATATATCTTTTAATGTTGAATAATGCACTAATTCTGAGGTTTTGTAACAAACACAGACAGATCGCAAAGGATTCTGGGTAAAAGTGCCTCTGCTAAACATTGATTGTTTCAGCCATTCATTATGTAAACCAACACAATGTGACGTGTGTCGTGTGCTGGTGTTTACAGATAAATGTGCTTTTGTAAAATATTCCATTTTTTGTTTGTAAAAACAGGCATTTTTATGGAGCCCTAGAAGTGTCATCGCAAAATGTTTTGCATGTGGAGAGAATTTTTTGGACCAAGTTTCAGGTTAATCGCGCGTCCTGCATCGTGTAGTGTACATGGAGTAACAAGCTGCGTTTAACATCTCACGACCACCTCCTGATCGCCCATTGTATGGTCGAATGAAAATCAAACCTGTTTGATATTATTCTGGTCGGCCGTCGTGAGGTTATTCTGCTGCTGAGGGGCTACAAGCGTCCAACCGCTCGCACTGTGCCTGTGCAAACACCGCAGAGCTGTCTTGTAATGTTATTTTTTTGTTGTTGTTTTGTTTTTAAACTTAATTTGTAAAAAAAAAAAAAAAAGCCATTTGCAAAGCTAAAAAGTTGATATGACAACCATCTGATAAAACCGGGGTCAAAATAAATAGAACACTACCATCTACTGGTGCCCAGACACTTAGTACTTAGGGTGAATGCTGCCATGAACACTACTGGCTAGTAGACGGCAGTAGAGGCCTGAAAAACTTGCCAAAACAAAATCCCAGATAATCCGTGTCTGCTACATTTAAGATGCGTGGAATTTAATGAACGCAAATACAATAACGTCTATAAACCCAGAGAATATATTCACGAGAGTTTTAGGGACTAGAGTTTAATGCTGCTGTCCGTGGAGCCTGAATAGAGTGTCTGAAATGCATTTGTCCTGTTGTGAACATACTGACTATCCTACCCATAATGCACTGCTGGGCACAGCATGTGCTCACTAAAACCTTAAAATTAGCACATTACTTTAAAACTAAAACATATCTCTGATATTTTCACTTTATGAAACGTCAGACATGACAGTAATTTTAAATAACTTGTCCAAAATTAGTTTGGTTAAAACTTGAATCATAAGTTTAAAATGTTTGCCTCTGGATGACTTGGGTGATATTGCTAGTGTATCAGCATGGTGTTAAAGGAAATTATTATTATTTATTTTTTTTTGTGAGACCAGTTCTCTTTTGCCTGCAGAGAATAGAGTGGTTTCTTGTGGAAGCAGCTCTCTTCTGTTTGCATAGGGTAGAACTATGCATCTGTTAGTAAACTTTTAACAAGTAGGTGCTCAACTGATTTTAAATTTTAAAAGTGTTTGTCACTGTTAATCTTTGTTTACTATGTTATCGGTCTAAAAGTTATCGGACAAAAATGTATTGGAAGATAATTAGTCCGATAATGGTTTTTAAAGTTATCTAAAAAGATAATCCGATAATGAAAACATCAACTTCGATAATTATCTGTTATCGGAACTGTGCCCACCACTATGTGTGTATATTTTATATATATATATATATATATATATATATATATATATATATATATATATATATATATATATATATATATATATATATATATATATATATATATATATATATATATATATATAAATAAAAGTTTATATGACAAAACAACAAAACAAATGGAATATGGAAACAAATTTTGATGGAAATCCAGATACAAACGGAGCTTTTGCAGCCCTGTAGTGAAGGGCTTGAACCAAAAGCTGAATGTATATGGTTCCTTCAGGATGGGCCACTGAATGAATGAGCAGACACAAGCAGTGGTGAGCACCAAAAAGTTAGCTTCAATAATCACTAATCCACTAATTGAAAAGTTAACTTTTTTAATGCTAAACCATGAAAAAAAAAAATTAGCAGAAGCTACAGCTAACTGCTAACCTTCAGTATTGTCTCCAGTACAGTGTCAGCTACTGACAAGCCGATTTAGAGTTTAAGCACTGCCAACGCTTCTGATTAGAATCAAAGACAATCACAAACCCAACACAAACAACGAATCAGCTCTTCTGTCTTTGTGCATCCTACCCACTGCTGTAAGGAAGAGTCATTTGCATTCAACATACAGTGCTTCAGACGTGAGGCAGAAGTCATGAACAGCAAAGCAGGTTTGACTTATGGTTTTGATTTATAAACTAAATGAATCCAGATAGTTTATCTACATTAATGTCAACTCTGGTATTTTTACAAAGTGATAATATAACACATATCTTTTTATTTTAAATTCTTAAAATTTTTAATCCTGAAGGATTGAACATTAACACACACAAATGCCAAAAGGCATTATGAGAAAATGAGCTTCCGCTCATCACTGATTGGTTGGTTTATTATATGTAAAAATGAACACACAAGTTACTGTTACGTGTGTGTTGGTTTTTACAAATAAATGTGTATTTGTAAAATGTGTAATTTTTTTATTTGTTAAAAAAAAAAAGAAAAAAAAAAAGGCATTTGCAAAACTGAAAATTCTGTTTGTTAAGTGTGATTCATTCAGTGCAATGATCGTGTGATATTTGGGCAGGCGCTATTCACTTCGCCATTCAGTAGATGGGAGTGTTCACTTCATCCCAGCCTAAAACGGTGAAGACGAGAAGTACTTTTCCAAGTGACCATAATAGTTTGGTACAGACCAGTCACCCCTTTGAAATCCTACAACAAACCCAAAAACTACACGAGTGTAAATGAAAGAAAATGATAAGAAATGATGGCAGTCCCTGAACAAAAACAGTGTGCACTCCTCCTTAAGCGGGTGTAAGTGTGGTGTTCATTATGATCAGCACCTGTTCCGTCAGAAACGAGGGTTTATAAGCTCCGTCTGTGGACGTGTTGCCAGTCCCCCTCATGGACTTCATGTGGGACACGGCCATGCGTAAGATGGTGAGCTTATCGGGTTTGCGGGCCAGGGCGCTGCAGGTGGGGACCATGTCAGACAGCTCAGTGATGTACTGCGTCATCTTGTTGCGCCGGCGTCGCTCGATCTCACTGTGGTTCTCTCTGCAACAGGGGAGAGAGCAATAGAGAGGTCAGGCCGGAATCTGACCCAAACACTCTCAGGTCTCCAGTGGACTGGTGACTTCATCCTCTGCTCTCATCAAAGTACTTCACAATGATCTGAAATCTGCTCATAAATGTGGTGCAGATGATTATTTTGGTGTAAACCATATGGCTGCATGAATATTGTGATGATTTGTTTTTTTCTGGGAGGCATGTTTTCTCTGCACTTATTACAGTGTGGAGTTTATTAAAAAAAACGTAAATGAGCTGGTGAGTGACTGACTCCATCCCAGTCAGACCGTGGAGCCTATAATTCAGAAACAATGAAATTATAAGTGCACATAATGAGAATGAATTGATTTTATGTGGCCCACATCATTCAAATAATCAACACTGTTGTATCTTGTGTAATATCCTGTACACAGGTCTGTCACCTGCTGGACACAGCACCTCCCTTCACCTTAGTATCAGCCACCACTTTAAGCTAGAAATTGAAATATGAAGCCAACTATGTGGCTAAATATAAGACAAAACACACAACAAGTGAAACCAGAATTAAAGAATGGAAAGAACCACAGACTGGATCAATCCTGGACAAAGCCTGTGTCATGTCACCCGTAGGTTTTCTATAGAGACCTGGAACAGCTGATATGACGCCCAGGATTCTAGCTATGGTGGGCGGTGCTGCCCAGTACTGCAAATTTCCTCCTGGCTCTAGGGTTTAATTTTCCTGTCCCACCCGACAGGGATGCGCACGTCCACACTTGTGCCCACACATGCTCGCGCCCACACATACACACAAAACAAATCTACTGTGCTGTCTGGAAGCTGATAACAGGAAGAAAGAAAAGCTAGACTCATTTCTGATGTGATTTTTTTTTTTCGCTGCACTGAGGACATACACAGTTGACCGAGCCGGTTGCATGTGCGCGCAGGCAGGGGGACAACGACAAGATGATTTGATTGAGCTAACTGATGCTGCTTGTAACACACACACAAAATCCACTCCACTGTAAGCCGTCTGGATGCATGAAGAACTGTTCACATGAAACGCTGACGTGATTTTTGGCTGGACTGAGGAACTACACGTAGTCTTTTTTTTTTTTTATGGAAGTCCGAAGTCAGTGCACAGCATCACTGGACTACACATTACAGCGGAACACCACAATGTAAGTCCCTTTTCTGTTGTTTATAAACTAATAAAATATCAAATGACAAGGATCTATTTTAGCCGTTACATAAAACAAATAATGAATGTTTTTACATTCTTTCAATGGTACGAATATTTCATGAGGTGAAAGCTGGAACATACCATTCAACGATTATTTGTATACTAATGGATGAAAATACTGATAGCTGTTAAAGTGCTAGGACCATTATCATACAACATTCAATGCGATGAGAATTTCACTGAATGTGAATATTACAGCAGAGACGTCTTAAATGAACAGTTAGGATGTTTCACAACAAGACAGATTATTCCAGGTGTTTGTAAGAAAAAATACTCCAAACAGACACAATAACACAACAGCCAAGGGGCCCCTTCACACATAGTGCGAATAAGTACAGCTCAGGGCGACTCACGGCCAAACAGCTCGTATGAGCGAACCACGAAACATCGCGCCGACAGGCAAGCGTGCTGCGCGATCCTGGTGCGACAGTTTGTGCATGCGACCTCGTCCATGGGACGAGGTGCACCACATTGCGCCACTGATGTGGAGGAAAATAAAATAAAAACTAGTTGTATAATTACTGAATATCACTGGGTTGATATTAATAATACATAAAAGGGGACGCAATAGAGAACCCACGGTTAAATAACCCTGCTCTAAAAAAAAAGTGCCACTCATGGGATTTGAACACGCATGCTCTGATTACCAGATGGAAACTTTACCACTGCGCTACAATCACCGCTTTGTAACAGGAGCGTGAAATGGCTAAAATCAACAAGCAGATAAACGTATTTTCTAAAAGAAGAAAAAAGCGCTATGATAACTAACCAAACGGCGTTTGGTACGCTGTATTTCTGCTGATACGTGACTGAAAGTTTCGTATTTGTCGTGTTGGGTTGGGTTGTCCTGGTCCTGCGGTGCATCGCTCACAGTCCTCATAGCCCGACACGCGTGTCCTGTCAGACGTGACATTCAGATCGCCTGCTGCATGTCCAAATTAACTGACGGTCTGTTTTTATCATTTTATACATTTCCACACAAGCACACAGACACGAGCGTGTGTCTTTCAAAACACGGGACGTGTGCTGCAGCTGTGATGTCCAGAACCGGAGATGTCTCAACAGCTGTGGGCAGCCAGCCACACCCTCTGTCCTGTCAGCGCACAGACCAAGATGTCACTCTGTGATCAGATGAGAGATGCCTTGTCTGCAGGGGGTGCGCGAACCACACACACACACACACACACACACACACACACACACACACACACACGTTGTGGGGGGAGCCAACACTCTGGCACGCCACATGTGGACTCTGCAATGTCACAGTCGTGGGGCACTTAGACAAATTTCACTGCCAGCTCGACAATGACTGCTGACTGTTGTCGTGTTAATAGTACGAATGGCCACACATTTTCTAAGTGTGGTGTTAGATGTTTGTGTAATGAGCGGTGTCAGATGTTTGTGTGTGAGACCTGGAACTTGGCCGACACCTGCCGCAAGAGAGTTCGATGGGCCCGCAGAGCACACACTCTGTCTTTCAGACAGTCAAGAAACCGCAAAATTTTTTTTTTTGTCTGGGATTCATCTGAGGCCGTTGAAACTTACCACTTTGATAGAACGTTTGGCTGGGCACAACAACAAAACCTTTTGTCAACACTGAAAACTCCTGATTTTGAAAAACTCCAAGCACTATCGTGGAAGATTTTGAAAGCTGTGCAACAGCTCTGTTTCAGTATATTGTTCCGGAGTCCATATCAAAAGAAAGACGTGAATGTCAAATTATGAATTTCATATGTAAAGGCTACAGTTGGTGTAAGGTCTGCACATGCTAGCACCGTTGCTCCCATTCCAGGTCCCTGGGACCCAAAGCACTGCCTTTGTCCCTAACCTACTCAGACCAGATCAGCTCACTCAGGTGAGTTCAGCCAATTAACAGCTAGCTGAACGTAGGCGATTTATCCAGTACACAGTATAATTTTGACTCCACAGACTAATCACTAAAACGGCTGCAGAGTTTTTCAATCCAGGAAAACTCCTCTGTGAAGCGGCTGTGTGTGAGTGAACCAGTTTACAGCGGTGGAGAGGGGTGTTCTGAGCTGAGGTGACTCACTGCTATTCATGTAAGTTTGTGAGATGCCTGTTCTGTCGCTGATATTTGCAAAGCCGTTGTTTATTTATTTCAGCCAACGCACTGGGGGAAGGCGGAGGCTCGGTCATGACCTGAATCAAACATTTGAGAAAGCGCCACATTTAATAACGCAAGGATTTTTTTTTTAACTGGAGCAGAAACACAAAATCAGCCAGGTAACGTCAATTTATCCAGACTGACTTCAGATATGAGTTAAGTATTTTTTATAAAATGTTGTGGTGGCTTTGTGGTGAGTTTTGTAAATGAGGAAGTGACTGTCCTGAAAGTGCTTCATGTATTCACAGCAGGTGTGCCATCTAGGGTTCAAGAGATGAAACTTCAGCTGCTGACCATAAATTTATTTAATTCTTTCACCAAAGCACCAAATTTAGACTTGCATCTTAGATGTACCTTCTGGCAAATTGTACCAGTAGTTTTGAGATCTGCACAATAAATGTTTTCAAAATTACATTATATTTGTTTTTATTTTTATTATTTTGTCATTTTTATTTATTTATTTTGATCAATTTACCTTTGCTAAGGAACCCATTCAGAAACATTATAATTTTTACACTTAGGTTTATATCACGATATATACTGTGAAGGGATTCAATTTATACTGCGATATGAATTTTAGGTCATATCGTGCAGTCCTAGCTGAACATACAAACAGTATTATTACTGTATTGCTCTGAATACAAGACCATGCTTTTTTTCTTGGAAATACAAAATGTCTTGTTCACAAACAACTGCTGCCACAGTAGATGGCGGTAATGCACCGTGTTGGTTTGTGATTTATCAATAAACTCTAAAGAAGAAGCAAGAACGTCCAGTTTCAGGCAGGGATGCACGTCAGTCACACTGCAGCCCTTGCTGTGCGAACACTCTGTGAACATGCATGATCAACAGGATTGTGGATTACACACATTGAATTTTCTTTTTTTGTTGGTGTTGCCCGTAAAGAAGCCATTATAAGGCCAAAGAAAGAAGGCAAAGGTGAAAAACCAAGAGGAAAGTTGTGAGAACTACAACAGAGCTGAAGAAAGAAAGGATTTTCAAAGCATGAACAGAGACCGTGCGGCGCTGCAGATTTTGCCGCAAGAAGTCTGTCCTTGCAGGCAACAGGTGTTACTGGCCGCTCCGCATCAAAACAGAGAAGAACGTCGCCCGCTGTCGATGTCGCCGCTGATCTGAGCATGCAGAGCTGTATCTCACATTCATTGCAGCTTACTTTTGGATGATGAAATCCGGATGTGTATAACAGTAACATTACTAACAGATAAAATCAATTTCAATGCGGGATCGCACTGAAGGCGCAAGCGCGTCGTCTTCTCCCCGACGTCATGTAAATGACCCGGATGTACAATCTGTTCACGGAGAGCTAAATTTTAGCTGCAAATTTGTCATTTTTAAACGAAGATTTCTCCACTGAATTACAAATTTGGGCTTACAGATTTACTTTACTGCATTCATAAGGGTCTTATAAATACATATCAGCTATTTCTTTCTGAGATCTGACCACATTTATTTCAATGCAGGTCTACTTTAAAGTGTGCCCCAGTCAAGTAGAAGACATTTAATGGTTTGGCCAAGTGGGCTATGCAGGTTTTCAAATTGTGTCCCACAACACAAAAACAAAGACAAACATATTTGGACTTTTTACTTCAGGTGAGGTTCAGTCTCACCTTGAAAACTTGCTGGGTCCCTCCCCGTCCTCATCATCAAAGTCCATCCTGAGAAAGAAGCAGAGTAGAGATGTTCAGCACTGGAGAGTTCTTCTGAGGGCAGACAAACAGAAGTATCCATTGGCCCAGCCCGTCTCAGCCAGGCAACTGGGTCAATGGTGTCCACTGAATCATCTGCACTTAGACCAAGCTCATGTGTCACAGCGACCAGTCAAACACCAGCTGCCCAGCTCCATCCTACCCCAGAGGAGGCACCAGGGCCGGCCCAGGTCTTTATGGGGTTTGAAGCAGAATCTGACTGGCCCCCGTGTGCCACCCCAACTATTAACGATCATCAATATTAGATCATTGGCACACTGTGAATCGAACATCACTATCTGTGTTAAATGCTGGAGCTACAGTTTCTAGTCATCAAAATGTAACAAACAAACACAGAGAGGCGAATATCATAAATTTAGTTATTTTATTTTACTTTATTTATCATTTTATTTATTTATTTATTATAATTTGCTGGAACTGTTCTGTGATTTTTGTTTTTAGGCCTTTTGAAGACAGTGGTGACCCTGGGGTTGGTGGTCTTTGCATAATCTGAGGTCAAATTAAAGCACATTGTGGGTTTGAGGCTACTCCTGTGACATACCTCACAGAAGACAAAAAACGAGCTGTGTCAGCTTATCGTAGGTCAGTATCAGTACCCATCAGATGGGTACTGATAAGATTTTATTGATATGAATGCCATTATCGATTCCCTTATCAATACTTCTTGTGAACTGTCTGTGTACTAAAAGTAGGTTTTACAGGTTTTCTATGTCAACAACATTTTACTGAGTCTTCAAGTAAATAAATATGAAATTGGCCACTGGATCCTTGATCTCTGGACATAAATAAAATCTGTGCATGGTGGATCCTAGCTCTCTGAACATAAATAAAAATAAACAAAATCTGGAGTTTTTGTCAAAAGCATTTCCTTTCAGACAGTGACACAAATGTCACTCCATACATAGCTTCTGAGCTGAGCTCAGCCAGCTGCGCTGCACGTCAACATCAATGTCATTTATAAAGAACGCAGGACGTCTCATTTGGGGAGGAAAAAAAAAACATTTTAGTCTGTTGTAGTTTGTTGTCTGTGTTACAACATTTGGAAAGGTGCCATTTGATTTAAAACAATGATTCACTTTGAAGTTATTAATTCAGACTGGACTCTAACTGGACTCGGCAGAGCAGCGCAGTGTTTGGCGCTGTGCAAACGGAACTGAGGACGATTCTTGTTTCTTGCCCGCAACAAGAAAGAGTCCCAGTTAGTGACTTTAATCCACACAAAAGTGACTCACGATTGACATTTTTAAATGGCTTTGAGAGAGGTTAAGAAGCGGACCTGCCGCATATGAAAAGCAGCGAAGCACAGAACCAACGAAGCAACAGATCGGAGCACTGCTTCATTGCTTCAAGCTTACCTGCTGCAGGGTCTGCAAGCAACGTAAAGAAATGATCTTTTTCCCGATAAACACCCTCAAAAACAACGGCCACTCTAAAGGACCGATAAGGGACTTGTTAATCAAAAAGGCTATTGATGTCGGTGGATCAAATCATTTCTTAACGATTCTCAAAAACAACCAGTTGCCGATACCCCATCCCTAGTCAGGAATGCAGAATACAGACAAATTGAGGTTGTTGTCGGAATTCGTTTACATTTTTCAGCAGTTTGAAAATTCTGAGAAACGGCAAGCTACAGGAATGAAACTGGATGAAGATTTAACGATGTCTCCGAAAGTCAACGTAGGTCCAGATTTCTTGTTTCGTTTTGGCTTCGGTGTCCTTCATTTGTGCCATGCGACCGTGGCTTAATGTGCCAAAATTGTGAGAGAACTTGAGGAGCTGACAGTGGAGCTGCAGTCGGACATTATTCTCAGGAAAATGACTGCGCGCAATCCGTGCATGAGGACCTATAGTGGACCCGGACATTGTTGCCCGGCTGGTGAGCAAGCCTGGGATCCATGCTTGGGGACTCTTTGGTGGAGTGAACTTTACATATTTAATCTTGGAAATCATTCTACAAGTGGGTGAGTGCCCTTTTCAGTTTTCTCCCCTTTTGTTTTGTTCTCAGTGGAGCTGATCTTTATTTTACTTTGAGAGAATGCTGATTTTTGGATCTTTATGTGTACGGAGCATCACGCTGTTTTAATATGCACACAGACCGCTCCACTGTTTTTCAGGCTGCTTGATCACACAGATGCATTTTTTAGATTTTCCACAGTGATGTTGATGACAACACTTCTAGCAGAAACTGTTTATAACAGGCTGTGTTTATGACTAATGGACACGCACCAAGTCTTCTCACAGTGGAAAGCAGCTGCTGCTTTTATCATTACTGCATCAAAATGAACCGTTATCACTTAAAAAATGAGTCAATAACACAACATCACACTTATGTAAACTTTGGAATTAATCTGTGGCGCCGTTCTCAACATTAGCAGCTACATTCCATTCAAACGCGCTGGGATGTTTTCCTCAAAACTACGTGCAAGCTGTGGAAAACCCTTGTAAAAACGAGAACTCACAAGTACTTTGTTTTTGGCAGTCTCCGTAGCCATTTGTTGCAAATGCCGTATACTTTGAAACCAGTCATGGAAGAGCTCAAAGTAATCCCAGTGTATCATCAGATGATCATTAACAGCCTAAATCTCAATTGTTATGATTTCGTGACATGTCCTTTAATATAGAACATTTTCAAATCTACTCCTTGAAAAATTCAAACCTGAATGAAAATATTCATGAATCTTTTTTAAATCATGACTGAGGGTTTTGTTTGTGAACACTGCAGTCTGCCTTCACCAAACCCATCGTCACATGTAAACACTGTCTGGACTCTGGTCCCACAGCGGTTTCCAGAGTACAGGGTCTGGAACAGGCAACAATCGGGGATGAGAATGAGCAAAGGAACAAACTCTGAAAATAAGGGGGGGCCTGGGACCCGACGCAGGCTCCCAGAGGCATTTCGGGCCACTAGAGAGACCTAATTTCATGAGTTTCTATTTGATATTTTTTGTATGTTGGGGTATATGGAAGCCTTACTGTAATAAAAGAATCTGTCTACGTAGATCTTCTTTCAGTGATACCTGCCTAGTGCTATAGCATATGTACTTACTATACATGCCATAGCACTGGCCAGATATCACTGAACTTGCCAAACCTATTCTTCAAGTGTCTTTCCTTAACCTGCGATGAGCTCTGCAATATACCGGAACGTCATGCAAGTATGTGTAAATTATTTAAAGGAGATTAAACCTATCAAAACAACATTTGTGGTATAAAACAGTGACTTTATTAATAATTACATGTAAAATGTATGCTTACAAATTACTGCCCCATATTAAATTCCTAAATCACACCCTGTGAGTTTGCACTCCAACTACTCATGTCAGTCACCAGCAAAACCCCACAGGCACATCAGCATATTATCATTAACCCTCTCAGGCTCAAATTCATTTTTAGTAACAGGAAAAATCAGATATTTAGTTGTTACAAATCTGCAGCGCCTGCCTTGAGAGAGTTAAAAAGCACACATCCTGTGCAACTGCTGTACCGCAGTCTATGAAATTCACCAAAATAAAACTAAAATTAATGCAGGTTGATTTCAACATGCAGGCAAAAGATATTGCGTAATTTTTTAAATGGTTTATCTATTAAAGAGTAAAAACTGAAGGAAATCAATTGTAAAGCTTGAAAGAAGTTTCTGTAGGGAGTATTTTAGCCATAAGGTTAAGTGTGTGTGTGTGTGTGGGGGGGGGGGGGTGTCAGCTTTTTAAAAACATGAAAGACACTAGACTCATCGAGAGGATTTAGTCCTGCTAAAATGGACTGATGTAGCAGGTGGCAGCAATGTGACAATAAGCATGCCGGCTGCAGTTATATGCCACAAAAGAAGTATGACACGGTCATACTTTGAGAAAAAGCATGTTTCGTGTCAAAAAAGCCATAAAATACATGTTTTTTTATTTAGTGGTTTTATATGACAAAATAAATGGAATGTGGAAACAAATTCTGAAGAAAATCCATATACAAACAGGTTGTTCAGCACTGAATTTCACTTCAGTACATGCACAGTATAAAATAACTGTGCCACACTTAAAAATTTCAGTGACTGTTTAACACATTTTAATTGCATGAACAGAATTATTGGACACGCACCTGAGCACTGGATGTTTGCTTGCTGACCGGTGTCAGGAGCTCAGCACTCCCCTTACCGAAGCAGTATGTTTGTTTAAAATGGTTACATTTTACAAGGTGGGGAAAACAAAAAACAGAAAGTCACAACCCATCGCCATTTCAGCAAAATGTCAAGACTTTGGCCCGACTATGGCTGAGCTCTTGACACCAGGAAAGATCCAAAACTTGTAAAGATGTGAAAAGAAAAAAAAAAAAAAAAAAAAAAAAAAAATTTACCCAGGAAAACAGAAAGGGATACACTAAATTTGACAATGTCCGTGATTACGCAGTGACATTGTGCCATTGCTTAGGGAGAACCCTGGACTGTTGATATTTTAAATCGCAAAAGTACTTTATCTGATTACTCGATTAATCGACAGAATACTCGATTACTAAAATAATCAATAGCTGCAGCCCTAGCCAGATGGTACAGTGAGGCAAATAAGTATTTGAGCCACTGTCAATTTTGCAAGTTTTCCCACCTGCAAAGAAGGGAGAGATCTGTAATTTTTATTGTAGGTACACCTCAACTGTGAGAGACAGAATTTAAACAAAAACAAAAAGAGAGAAAAATCGCATTGTATGATTTTTAAATACTTACTTTGCATTTAATTGCATGCAATACGTATTTGATCACCTACCAACCAGCAAGAATTCTGGCTCTCACAGACCTGTTAGTCTTTAAGAAGTCCTCCTGTTCTGCACTCATTAGCCTACTTGTATTAACTGCGCCTGTTTGAACTCGTTACCTGTCCAAACAATCAATCAATCACACTCCAACCTATCCACCATGGCCAAGATCAAACAGCTGTGTAAGGACACCAAGGACAAAACTATAGACCTGCACAAGGCTGGGATGGGCTACAGGACAACAGGCAAGCAGCTTGGTGAGAAGGCAAGCAGATGGCCCAAGCAGAGGGTTACCCCTTTGAGTCTGGTCTGCTTGAGGTTTCTTCATCAGAGGGCATTTTTCCTTACCACTGTCACCTGTGTACTTGCTCTGGGGATTGGTAAGGTTAGACCTTACTTGTGTGAAGCACCTTGAGGCAACTTTATTGTGATTTGGTGCTATATAAATGAAATAAATTAAAATTAAGGCAACAACTGTTGACTTAATTATTAGAAAATGGAAGAAACACAAGATGATTGTCAATCTTCTTCAGTATGTGGGAGAGCTGGGACCACAGTCGCAAAGATTCATAACACTACACCGCCAAAGATTAAAATCCTGCAGGGCATGCAAGGTCCACCTGCTCAAGTCAGCACATATCCAGGCCTGATTGAAGATCGCCAGTGACCCTCTGAATGATCCAGAGGAGGCATGGGAGAAGGTCATGTGGACAGATGAGACCAAACAGAGCTTTTTGTTATCAACTCCATTCACCATGTTTCGAAGATGAGTAGAACCCCAAGAACACCGTCCCAACCGTGAAGCATGGGGATGGAAAGTCATTTTTGGGGGTGCTTTTTTGCAAAGGGGACAGGACGACTGCACCGTATTTAAGGGAGGATGGATGGGGTCACGAATTGCGAGATATTGGCAAACAACCTCCTTCCCTCAGTAAGAGCATTGAAGATAGGTCGTGGCTGGGTCTTCCAATATAACAATGACCTGAAACATACAGCCAGGGCAACTAAGGAGTGGCTTCGTAAGAGCACTTCAAGGTCGTCGAGTGGCCTAGCAAGTCTCCAGACCTGAACTTAACAGAAAATCTTTGGAAGGCACTTAAACTCGAAACCTCGAAGATCTGTATGGAGGAGTGGACCAAAATCCCTGCTGCAGTGCATGCAAACTTGGTCAAGAACTACAAGAAACATCTGACTTCTGTAACTGCAAACACAAGTTTCTATACCAAATATTAAGGTCTGTTTTTCTATTTTCCGTTTCACATGGTCCATGACTTATGCGAGAGGTTGGTTTCAGCAGAGAACGTCATCATCATAAACACTTGTGAACTCACTGAATCAATGCCATCCAAATCCTCAAAGCCATTGTTTACATGGATTTGAAATGCTGGAACTCTGCTGGCACCACGGTGCATTCTGGGAAGTGCACGGGGATTATGGGAAACGTTAAAGTAGTAAATTGTATCAAATACTTATTGCATGCAATAATATGCTAATTACTTATTTAAAAATCATACAATGTGATTTTCTGATTTTTTTTTTTTTTTTTCAATTCTGTCTCTCACAGTTGAAGTGTACCTACGATAAAAATTACAGACCTCTCCATTTTGTAGGTGGGAAAACTTGCAAAATCGACAGTGGATCAAATACTTATTTGCCTCACTGTACATCTAAGATGCACGACATTCCAGCAGGGGGCTCAACTACAATTTGCCAGAAGGTACATCTAAGATGCATACCATTCCAGTAGGGTGCGGTTAATCATCTATATATGCAAAATATATATAGATGCATCTATATATTGCGTGCCTGATTTTATTTAGTAAGTTCAATGTAAGTACATACTATAATTGTAAACACATTAAAAATACATGGATGCACAAGAAAGTGAAAACACTTACTCCCATTGTGGTCCATTTAAAAATAAAAGGACAAAATAGAAGTAAGAAGAAAATAATAATAATAGTGTGTATATGATAACAAGAACCTAAACAATTTATAAATACATTAAGACAGTAAATTAACTTTAAATAATATGTAATTAACAGGAAATAAAAGTATTGAGTTCTTCTAAAAAATGTTGAGGTCTAAGGGCTCAGGTTCTAAAAAAAAAAACAAAAAACATTCTGGACTCACGCCATTCCAACTTATTATCGAAACATTGCAGAATTTATGACCACCCTTGGAAAATGTCAGCTACCTACACTGAGCAAAAATATAAATGCAACACTTTTTTCTCCCATTTTTCATGAGCTGAACTCAAAGATCTAAAACATTTTCTATGGACTCAAAAGATCTATTTCTGGCAAAGATTATTCACAAATCTCTCTAAATCTGTGTTACTGAGCACTTGTCCTTTGATGACATAATCCACCCCACCTCACAACTGTGGCATATCAAGATGCTGATTAGACCGCATGATTATTGCACAGGTGTGCCTTAAGCTGGCCACAGTAAAAGGCCACTCTGAAATGTTCAGTTTTATTACACAGCATAATGCCACAGATGTTCTAAGTTTTAAGGGAGCGTGCAATTGGCATGCTGAATGAAGGAATGTCCACCACAACTGCTGTCCGTGAACTGAATGTTCATTTCTCTACCATAAGCCGTCTCCAAAGGTGTTTCAGAGAATTTGGCAGTACATCCAACCGGCCTCACAACTGCAGACCACATGTAACCACACCAGCCCAAGATCACCACATCCAGCATGTTCAATTCCATGATCGTCTGAGACCAGCCACCTGGACAGCTGCTGCAACAATCAGTTTGCAGAACCAAAGAATTGCTGCACAAACTGTCAGAAACCGTCTCAGGAAAGCTCATCTGCATGCACAATGTCTTCATCGGGATCTTGACCTGACTGCAGTTCATTGTAATAACCAACTTGAGTGGGCAAATGCTCATATTCGATGGTGTCTGGCTGCTGATCAACGAAGTCTATGCGAAGAAGATGTGTTGCACAGCGTGAGGCAAATGGTGGTCACACCAGATACTGACCGGTTTTCTGACTCCCCCCCCCCCCCCCCCCCATTTAAAACAAGACTACACATTTCAGAGTGGCCTTTTATTGTGGCCAGCCTAAAGCCCCTTTCACACCGGGCCCACTTCGAGTTGCGTAGTGCGGCGTCATGACACCATGTGGATGCAACCTAGTGGCGAGATGATGTAGCTCAACAGCAGAACACCTTGACGGAGGCAAAGGACGAAGCGAATCAGACGCCAAAAATTAAATCATCTTCAGTCCACCCACGGACGATTCTTTTGCGCGAGCACATGTGAACAATTAAAAGAAAAAAAAAAACTGGCTGGCTGCAAATAGTTCCTCACTCTCCCCTCAAACTCTCTCATAATTGTGTTAAATAAAGGACAAAAAGGACATTAAGTCCTGCTCACAGACTGATTGCCAGAGACAGGACATGTCCACATCAAGTATAACTCCAGATATCTCCACATTTATACAAGGACGGTTCATTCGCATGCGTGCACGCAGCTCATGGTCAAAGGAAGAAAGATAAACTATAACAGAAATCAGAGCACAGACCTGCAGCCCTGCACAAGAACAAATAGAAACTGGAAGAGAAATCAGAGTGCACAGTCTGGCTGCAGCCAAACTGCCTGCAGATCCTCCTCTGAGTTCTCACCTCCTCTCTGCCCCCCTGCTGCGCACACCTGACGCAGACATTCCTGCATACTCATGATGCCGCATGAAGCAACTCAAAGCAGGCCCAGTGTGAAAAGGGCTTAAGGCACACTTGTGCAGTCATCATGCTGTCTAATCGGCATCTTGATATGTCACACCTGTGAGGTGGGATCGATTATGTCAGCAAAGGAGAAGCACTCACTAACACAGATTTAGACAGATTTGTGAACAATATTTGAGAGAAATAGGTCTTTTATAGAAAATGTTTTAGATCTTTGAGTTCAGCTCATGAAAAATGGGAGGAAAAAAAAACAAAAAAAAAAACCAAGTGTTGCATTTATATTTTTGTTCAGTGTATTTATAAACACTACCCAATCCAGAGCCTGTGGATCCCCACAGAGGGGGGTAGGTAGGTAGGTATATTTTGTATCCAGCTTCATGTCAGTGATATAGAAGAGGATTTTATTAAAAGGAAGACCTGAATGTTCAGCTACAATTTGCCAGAAGGTACATCTAAGATGCAAGCCTAGATCTGATGTTTTGATGAAAGAATTAAGTACGTTTGTTTATTACGTTCGCCAAAGAAGCCCCATCTCCTGCGCAGCCAGCCAGCAGAGCAGCAAGCAGCACTTGTTGAGACATTTCAACACACACACACACACACACACACACACACGGCTCCTGTATTGGAAAACTCTGCAGGGTGCATCGGACCCATCCCTAATAAACAAACACACACACACGTGCTGGTCATATAATTACAATATCATGAAAACCTTGGTTTATTTCAGCAATTCCATTCAAAAAGTGAAACTTGTATAATGTACACGTATACATTCATTCCACACAGACTGATATGTTTCAAGTGTTTATTTCTTCTTATTTTGATGATTATAACTGACAACTAATGAAAACCCCAAATTTAGCATCTCAGAAAATTAGAATATTGTGAAAAGGTTGAATACTGAAGACACCTGGTGTCACACTCTAATCAGCTAATTAACTCAAAACACCTGCAAAGGCCTTTAACTGGTCTCTCAGTCTAGTTCTGTAAGCAACACAATCATGGGGAAGACTGCTGACTTGACATCTTGCCTGGGCTAAAGACAAAAAGGACTGGACTGCTGCTGAGTGGTCCAAAGTTATGTTCCCTGATCAAAGTAAATTTTGCATTTCCTTTGGAAATCAAGGTCCCAGAGTCTGGAGGAAGAGAGGAGAGGCACAGAATCCACATTGCTTGAGGTCCAGTGTAAAGTTTCCACAGTCAGTGATGGTTTAGGGTGCCATGTCATCTGCTGGTGTTGGTCCACTGTGTTTTCTGAGGTCCAAGGTCAACACAGCCGTCTACCAGGAAGTCGTAGAGCACTTCATGCTTCCTGCTGCTGACCAACTTTATGGAGATGCAGATTTCATTTTCCAATAGGACTTGGCACCTGCACACAGTGCCAAAGCTACCAGAACCTGGTTTAAGGACCATGGTATCCCTGTTCTTAACTGGCCAGCAAACTCGCCTGACCTTAACCCCATAGAAAATCTGTGGGGTATTGTGAAGAGGAAGGTGCGACATGCCAGACCCAACAATGCAGAAGAGCTGAAGGCCACTATCAGAGCAACCTGGGCTCTCATACCACCTGAGCAGTGCCACAGACTGATCGACTCCATGCCACGCCGCATTGCTGCACTAATTCAGGCAAAAGGAGCCCCAACTACATATTGAGTGCTGTACATGCTCATACTTTTCATGTTCATACTTTTCAGTTGGCCAACATTTCTAAAAATCATTTTTTTGTATTGGTCTTAAGTAATATTCTAATTTTCTGAGATACTGAATTTGGGATTTTCATTAGTTGTCAGTTATAATCATCAAAATTAAAGAAATACACATTTGAAATATATCAGAGGAATAAACATTTGAAATACAGTATATCAATCTGTGTGTAATGAATGAATATAATATACACGTTTCACTTTTTGAATGGAATTACTAAAATAAATTAACTTTTTCATGATATTCTAATTATATGACCAGCACCTGTATAGTAAAACTTGCCGTAAACAGTCATCATATAAACCGTATATAATGGATTTTCACTCACAAAACATCCCGCCCCATCGTAATATATCTCTAGTAAAAACCCCTCCCACGTACCGGACAAAGCAGTCTGAATGTGCCCAGTAACAGAGGTACAAAATGAAGTTCAGCGCTGACTTTCACCGATTTGAGGGAAGTGGGTACTGTATTTCTTTGATTAAAAGACCGGCCGTTTATTTTTTCAAACCATGCTCAGACATGGGACCTAAACGAAGCAGGGCGTAAGTCAAGGCCAGTGATCATTAACAAAATTCTGCTTCTTGCATCCACTGTAATATGGTGTCAAGTTTCACATACATCCCTGGGTGTGACGAACCAAAGCACTTTAGATCACAGCACTCTGCGGCTGCGAACCCGTGCACCTGCTAAATCTGAAACCACAAAGGGCTGTGATTTGTCACTTTTATGTTTTCACTCCATCCTCTCCCGTCAGATTTTAAGAGTTTTTGCAATGTGACCGCTGATTAGATTTTGATCATGGATCAAATGAGTTTAGCAGAAAAGTCTGCAAATGTAACTTCTCAACACAGAGTCAGAAAAAGACCCTCAAAATGATGGAGGAAATTATACGTACTGTATCGCTGGTTTGGAGGTTGATGACTGTTATACGTTAATGGATTTTGTCCATTTTATGTATGTAACAGATTTCGATTGTAACAGAAAATTCACTGGTCCACCTGAATTCATTATATGGGAATTTTACTATACACACACACACACACACACACACACACACACATATATATACATATATATACACACACATACACATACATACATATCAAATAAATTTTATTTATATAGCGCCAAATCACAACAAACAGTTGCCCCAAGGCACTTTATATTGTAAGGCAAAGCCATACAATAATTACGGAAAAACCCCAACGGTCAAAACGACCCCCTGTGAGCAAGCACTTGGCAACAGTGGGAAGGAAAAACTCCCTTTTAACAGGAAGAAACCTCCAGCAGAACCAGGCTCAGGGAGGGGCAGTCTTCTGCTGGGACTGGTTGGGGCTGAGGGAGAGAACCGGGAAAAAGACATGCTGTGGAGGGGAGCAGAGATCAATCACTAATGATTAAATGCAGAGTGGTGCATACAGAGCAAAAAGAGAAAGAAACACTCAATGCATTATGGGAACCCCCCAGCAGTCTAAGTCTATAGCAGCATAACTAAGGGATGGTTCAGGGTCACCCGATCCAGCCCTAACTATAAGCTTTAGCAAAAAGGAAAGTTTTAAGCCTAATCTTAAAAGTAGAGGGTGTCTGTCTCCCTGATCTGAATTGGGAGCTGGTTCCACAGGAGAGGAGCCTGAAAGCTGAAGGCTCTGCCTCCCATTTTACTCTTACAAACCCTAGGAACTACAAGTAAGCCTGCAGTCTGAGAGCGAAGCGCTCTATTGGGGTGATATGGTACTATGAGGTCCCTAAGATAAGAAGGGACCCGACTATTCAAAACCTTATAAGTAAGAAGAACAATTTTAAATTCTATTCTAGAATTAACAGGAAGCCAATGAAGAGAGGCCAATATGGGTGAGATATGCTCTCTCCTTCTAGTCCCCGTCAGTACTCTAGCTGCAGCATTTTGAATTAACTGAAGGCTTTTCAGGGAACTTTTAGGACAACCTGATAATAATGAATTACAATAGTCCAGCCTAGAGGAAATAAATGCATGAATTAGTTTTTCAGCATCACTCTGAGACAAGACCTTTCTAATTTTAGAGATATTGCGTAAATGCAAAAAAGCAGTCTTACATATTTGTTTAATATGCGCTTTGAATGACATATCCTGATCAAAAAAATATATATACATATACACGTACATATACATGTACATATACACACACATATATATATATATATATATATATATATATATAAATAAACAAACACACACAGTGTCATTTTAAGAGTATGGATGTATTCTATTCAAGTGGTGGGCACAGCTAACCAAAAAGTTAGCTTCGATAACTGCTAATCAGCGACCTGATGATGATGGGGTAGAGTTGAGCTCAGCTCCTCTTAGCTGCCTCACTGCTGCAAAACACATAGCAGACAGGAGCTAACAGGGTTTATAAATATTTTTCACCGTTACTAACTATGTAAAAGTTATCGGAACTAAATTCATCGGAAGCTAATTGGTCCACTGATAGTTTTTGACGTTAGCTGAATCCACTAACAAAAAAATTAGCTTCAATATTTAGCGGTTAGCGGAACTGTGCCCACCACTGGATGTATTTCCCTCACTCTTATACAAAAAAAAAAAAAAAGAAAGGTACTCACCCCGCTGATCTCCTTTTGCCCCCGCGGCCTGGTGCTGCTCCAGCCATCCTCACCTGTCCTGCTCCGACTGCCCCTGGCATTGCTACGGTCCCCGGCAGTTCACTGCCCATCTCTGCGACACACAGAAGGAACAGCCAGCAGAGGTTAAACCACATGACTAGTGCATAACACAAACAAATGCTGATGTGTCCAGATCATTTGAGCTGGTGTGAAAGTCCAACACTAACAATCCCCAAACCCACAACTTAACATTACAGGAAAGCTCCCCCGCCTGTGAAAAGTGTTTCAATGATCATTCAGCACTGATCCTGACCTTTGATCTGAACTGAAACAATGAAACACTTTTTAAAACATTATTGTGCTCTTTACCCTAGCCTATCTGTCCTGCTTGTTTCCAGTTTGTCTGCCCTACAATGTTCAAA
The DNA here is from genome assembly GCF_902500255.1 of Thalassophryne amazonica. Lineage (NCBI taxonomy): Eukaryota > Metazoa > Chordata > Actinopteri > Batrachoidiformes > Batrachoididae > Thalassophryne > Thalassophryne amazonica. The sequence continues at coordinate 21,158,805 of NC_047104.1, forward strand.
GAAGTGGAGCCAAGAGTCTCATGGTGGTTCGATTCCCTGTTTTTTATTCAATAGTGCACCAAGGTCCAATTTCCTTGCTTTGTTCCGGAGTGCACAAAAATCTGATTTCTTCTTGCAGGGAGAGTACACAAAGGTGAAGAGACAAAATCTTTTGTTTAAATTGGATTACACCTCATCATTCTCGTTAGATGAAGTGAAGTGGGTTTTTGACGGTCTTTAAATGTCATGCCAGACTGCCTTCAATATTTTGTCAGTTTAAGTTTGTTTGCTTTTGTGCAAAGGAGGGCATCGGCAGCATCTCATCTTGGCAGTTAGTGGGTGAATACAGCAGAAACGCATCAATAAAAATGTGGATAGGTATGCTGTTAGGTGAATATGTTGGACTAAAATTCTCATGTTTTGGAGCTTTTTGATGTTTTTTTACTGCGTCAACAATGCGAGCCATGCTCAAGTATGACTTCCTGCATCCCACAGCTGAACCTCCATCTCAGTTTCTTTTTTGTCATTTACCAGTAGTTATAAACATCAGCTCCATCAGGTTGGATAGGGAGTGTTGGTGCACAGCCATTTGTAAATCTCTCCAGAGATGTTCAATCGGATGCAGGTCTGGGCTCTGGCTGGGCCACTCTGGGAATTCAGTTGTCCCGAAGCCGCTTCTTTGATATCTTGGCTCTGTGAATTTATAGTCACTGTCCTGCTGAAAGATAAAATTTTGCCCCAGTATGAGGTCAAGATCGCTCTGGAGCAGGGTTTAATCCAGGATGTCTCCGTATATTGCCACAATTATCTTTCCCTGAATCTTGACTAGTTTTCCAGTTCCTGCCACTAAAAAAAAAACATCCCCACAGCATGACGCTGCCACCACCATGCTTCTCTGTAGGGATGGTGCCTGGTTTCCTCCAAACATGACACCTGGCATTCATGCCAAAGAGTTCATTCTTTGTCTCATCAGACCAGAGAATTTTGTTTCTCAGGGTCAGAGTCCCTCAGGTGCCTTTTGGCAAACTCCAGGTGGGCTGCCATGTGCCTTTTACTAAGGATTGGCTTCCGCCTGGACACTCTACCATACAGTCCTGATTGGTGGATTGCTGCTGAGATGGTTGTCCTTCTGGAAGGTTCTCCTCTCTCCACAGAGGAATTCTGGAGGTCTGATTGAGTGACCATCGGGTTCTTGGTCACATCCCTGACTAAGGCCCTACTCCCCTGATTGCTCAGTTTAGATGGGCAGTCGGCTCTAAGAAGAGTCCCGTTGCATCTGAAGTTCTTCCATTTATGGATGATGGAGACTACTGTGCTCATTGAGACCTTCAAAGCAGCAGAAATATTTCTGTACCCTTCCCCAGATTTGTGCCACGAGACAGTTGTGCCTCGGAGGTCTACAGACAATTCCTTTGACTTCAAGCTTGGTTTGTGCTCTGACATGCACTGTCAACTGTGGGACCTGATATGTAGACAGGTGTGTGCCTTTCTAAATCATGTCCAATCAAGTGAATTTACCCCAGGTGGACTCCAATTAAGCTGTAGAAACATCTCAAGGACTAATGCAGTGCCTGTAGGAAATTTGTATTCCTATAGAAAATTGGGAGTTTAAGTAGATTTTTCATAGATGATTGTATGAGGCTGTGGTTGAAGGTGGGATGTACAAAGAGGTGTACTTACCCTTACATTGTTTTAACAGTCAAAGTGTACATTTGTTAAAACATGGTTGACAGTGAGATACAAAGAGACAAGCAAATACAGTTATTTTAAGAAAAAGACTGACATTCACTTGACCCAGCTATCTTAGCTAATTATAGGCCAATCTCCAACCTTCCTTTTCTCTCAAAAATTCTTGAAAGGGTAGTTGTAAAACAGCTAACTGATCATCTGCAGAGGAATGGTCTATTTGAAGAGTTTCAATCAGGTTTTAGAATTCATCATAGTACAGAAACAGCATTAGTGAAGGTTACAAATGATCTTCTTATGGCCTCAGACAGTGGACTCATCTCTGTGCTTGTTCTGTTAGACCTCAGTGCTGCTTTTGATACTGTTGACCATAAAATTTTATTACAGAGATTAGAGCATGCCATAGGTATTAAAGGCACTGCGCTGCGGTGGTTTGAATCATATTTATCTAATAGATTACAATTTGTTCATGTAAATGGGGAGTCTTCTTCACAGACTAAGGTTAATTATGGAGTTCCACAAGGTTCAGTGCTAGGACCAATTTTATTCACTTTATACATGCTTCCCTTAGGCAGTATTATTAGAAAGCATTGCTTAAATTTTCATTGTTATGCAGATGATACCCAGCTTTATCTATCCATGAAGCCAGAGGACACACACCAATTAGTTAAACTGCAGGAATGTCTTACAGACAAAGACATGGATGACCTCTAATTTCCTGCTTTTAAATTCAGATAAAACTGAAGTTATTGTACTTGGCCCCACAAATCTTACAAACATGGTGTCTAACCAGATCCTTACTCTGGATGGCATTACCCTGACCTCTAGTAATACTGTGAGAAATCTTGGAGTCATTTTTGATCAGGATATGTCATTCAATGCGCATATTAAGCAAATATGTAGGACTGCTTTTTTGCATTTGCGCAATATCTCTAAAATTAGAAAGGTCTTGCCTCAGAGTGATGCTGAAAAACTAATTCATGCATTTATTTCCTCTAGGCTGGACTATTGTAATTCATTATTATCAGGTTGTCCTAAAAGTTCCCTGAAAAGCCTTCAGTTAATTCAAAATGCTCCAGCTAGAGTACTGACGGGGACTAGAAGGAGAGAGCATATTTCACCCATATTGGCCTCTCTTCATTGGCTTCCTGTTAATTCTAGAATAGAATTTAAAATTCTTCTTCTTACTTATAAGGTTTTGAATCATCAGGTCCCATCCTTTTTGAAAAAAACTTATGGTTAGGGCTGGATCAGGTGACCCTGAACCATCCCTTAGTTATGCTGCTATAGACTTAGACGGCTGGGGGGTTCCCATGATGCACTGAGTGTTTCTTTCTCTTTTTGCTCTGTATGCACCACTCTGCATTTAATCATTAGTGATTGATCTCTGCTCCCCTCCACAGCATGTCTTTTTCCTGATTCTCTTCCCTCAGCCCCAACCAGTCCCAGCAGAAGACTGCCCCTCCCTGAGCCTGGTTCTGCTGGAGGTTTCTTCCTGTTAAAAGGGAGTTTTTCCTTCCCACTGTCACCAAGTGCTTGCTCACAGGGGGTCGTTTTGACCACTGGGGTTTTTCTGTAATTATTGTATGGCTTTTGCCTTACAATATAAAGCGCCTTGGGGCAACTGTTTGTTCTGATTTGGTGCTATATAAATAAAATTGATTTGATTTGATTCATCCAACGTGGTCAGACATATATACACACACATAGGAAGGAATAAACAGAGTACATGAAGCACAGACATATGGATGTAAATACAGTAGTTATTGATAATGTGAGTCAGGGACATTTAGGTTTGTCGTGAAATGTGTGGATTGACTGACAACTGTGTTTTCATATATTTTGGCTTTTAGCAAGGACACTGTTGAGAGCAGAACCTCATTCCCTTTCTTTGTATGATGATTATTTTAGCATGTTAGTACCACCATGGTACTATCAAATTGAAATAATGGCATTTTCTCTGAGTTTTTGGGCAAATTACACGCAAACAAAGTGAAAATACAAAGACAAAGTGATGATGGGGTGGAAAGTAGGGATGGGCATTGATAAGATTTTAATCGATATCGATGCCATTATCGATTCCTCTTTCAATCTGATTCCTTATTGATTCCCTTATCAATACCTCCTGTGAATTTTCTGTGAACTAAAAGTAGGCTTTACAGGTTTTCTATGTCAACAACATTTTATTGAGTCATAAAGTAAATAAATATGAAATTGGTCAATGGATCCTAGATCTCTGGACATAAATAGAAATAAACAAAATCTGTAGTTTTTTTGTCAAAAGCATTTCTTTTCAGGTATCAATGAGTCAAATTTAACTCCATAGACTCTGAACTGAGCTCTTACAGCCGGCTGTGCTGCACGTCAACATCAGTGTAATTCAGAAAGAACAGAGGACTTCTTATTTTGAGAGGAAATGTTTTGGTCTGTCATAGTTTGTTGTCTGTATTACAACGTTTGGAAAGAGGTGTCATTTGATTTAAAATGTTGAATCGCTTTGAAGTTATTACGGTAACTCTGACCAGACTCTAACTTGACTCGGCAGAGAGCGGCGCAGTGTTTGGAGCTGCGCAAACGAACAGAGGACGATTCTCGTTTCTTTCCCGCAACATGACAAGAGTCCCAGTTAGTGACTTTAATCCTCACAAAGGTGACTCACAATTGACATTGTTAAATGGCTTTGATAGGGGTTAAGAAGCGGACTTACTATTCTGAAAAGCAGCAAAGCAGAGAACCAATGAAGCAGCGGGTCGGAGCACTGCTTCGTTGCTTCAAGCAGAGCTGCTGCAGAAGCGGTTGAATGCACCGGGTGCAGGGTCTGCATTCAACGTAGGGAAAGGATCATTTTCCCAATAAACACCCTCAAAAACAACGGCCTCTCTGAAGGACCAATAACGAAATCATTAAGCAAAAAGGCTATTGATGTCGGTGACTTGAATAATTTCTTAACGATTCTTAAAAAGAACTGGTTTTCGATATCCAACCCTAGTTGAAAGTGGACATGTGTTGCAGTTTGTCTATGACCTGGAACTCAAACATGTTAAAGCGGTTTGTGCAGGTGAGAAAACGCAGCTACTCTGGCTAGCTGTGTAACTTAAAATTTACCAACACAACCTCTGCCATTTGCTTCGTCTTCCCTTCTCCACTGGAAACTGAAAAAAAAAAAAACTGCACTTTTCGTGACTACTTCTGTGATTGCAGCCGAAAATAAAACAGTACACTATTTTTCCAGTCACACGGCACTTAAAGGGCAATGAAGCCCAAACGAAAACAAGAAATCTGGACTTTGGTTGGCATTGTTTAACCTTCATGCAGCTTCATTCCTGCAGCTGGCGCTTCGTCAGGATTTCTAAACTGTCGAAAAATTTGAACAAATGCCGCCGAAAACCTCAATTTGTCCATATTTTGTTTTTCTGTAGTTCTTGACAGTTTTTTATCGTTTGCTTAGTTTTTGTAACGTAAGCATTCAGTTTGACTTCATTTGACCAGCTGAATGTTTTCATTCAGTGCAGAAGCCGGTTTGTGAGCACTGCTACTACCACTGTGTTCATGTACCATCAGAAACTCTACAGGGAAAACTCAGCCTGTTAGCATGGATTTATTTTTATCTGGGTGGGGGGTCAGCTTCACTGGGCTCAGGCACCTTATATACATCAATCAATCAACTTTTTTCTTATATAGTGCCAAATCACAACAAACAGTTGCCCCAAGGCGCTCCATATTGTAAGGCAAGGCCATACAATAATTATAAAAAACCCCAACGGTCAAAACGACCCCCTATGAGCAAGCACTTGGCAACAGTGGGAAGGAAAAACTCCCTTTTAACAGGAAGAAACCTCCAGCAGAACCAGGCTCACGGAGGGGCAGTCTTCTGCTGAGACTGGTTGGGGCTGAGGGAAAAAACCAGGAAAAAGACATGCCGTGAAGGGGGGCAGAGATCGATCACTAATGATTAAATGCAGAGTGATGCATACAGAGCAAAAAGAGAAAGAAACAGTGCATCATGGGAACCCCCCCACAATCTACGTCTAAAGCAGCATAACCAAGGGATGGTCCAGGGTCACCCGATCCAGCCCTAACTATGAGCCTTAGCGAAAAGGAAAGTTTTAAGCCTAATCTTAAAAGTAGAGAGGGTATCTGTCTCCCTGATCTGAATTGGGAGCTGGTTCCACAGGAGAGGAGCCTGAAAGCTGAAGGCTCTGCCTCCCATTCTACTCTTACAAACCCTAGGAACTACAAGTAAGCCCGCAGTCTGAGAGCGAAGCGCTCTAATGGGGTAATATGGTACTATGAGGTCCCTAAGATAAGATGGGACCTGATTATTCAAAACCTTATAAGTAAGAAGAAGAATTTTAAATTCTATTCTAGAATTAACAGGAAGCCAATGAAGAGAGGCCAACACGGGTGAGATATGCTCTCTCCTGCTAGTCCCCGTCAGTACTCTAGCTGCAGCATTCTGAACCAACTGAAGGCTTTTTAGGGAACTTTTAGGACAACCTGATAATAATGAATTACAATAGTCCAGCCTAGAGGAAATAAATGCATGAATTAGTTTTTCAGCATCACTCTGAGACAAGACCTTTCTGATTTTAGCGATATTGCGTAAATGCAAAAAGGCAGTCCTACATATTTGTTTAATATGCGCTTTGAATGACATATACTGATCACAAATGACTCCAAGATTTCTCACAGTATTACTAGAGATCAGGGAAATGCCATCCAGAGTAACGATCTGGTTAGACACCATGCTTCTAAGATTTGTGGGGCCAAGTACAATAACTTCAGTTTTATCTGAGTTTAAAAGCAGGAAATTAGAGGTCATCCATGTCTTTATGTCTGTAAGACAATCCTGCAGTTTAGCTAATTGGTGTGTATCCTCTGGCTTCATGGATAGATAAAGCTGAGTATCATCTGCGTAACAATGAAAATTTAAGCAATACCGTCTAATAATACTGCCTAAGGGAAGCATGTATAAAGTGAATAAAATTGGTCCTAGCACAGAACCTTGTGGAACTCCATAATTAACTTTAGTCTGTGAAGAAGATTCCCCATTTACATGAACAAACTGTAATCTATTAGACAAATATGATTCAAACCACCGCAGCGCAGTGCCTTTAATACCTATGACATGCTCTAATCTCTGTAATAAAATGTTATGGTCAACAGTATCAAAAGCAGCACTGAGGTCCAACAGAACAAGCACAGAGATAAGTCCACTGTCCGAAGCCATAAGAAGATCATTTGTAACCTTCACTAATGCTGTTTCTGTACTATGATGAATTCTAAAACCTGACTGAAACTCTTCAAATAGACCATTCCTCTGCAGGTGATCAGTTAGCTGTTTTACAACTACCCTCTCAAGAATCTTTGAGAGAAAAGGAAGGTTGGAAATTGGCCTATAATTAGCTAAGATAGCTGGGTCAAGTGATGGCTTTTTAAGTAATGGTTTAATTACTGCCACCTTAAAGGCCTGTGGTACATAACCAACTAACAAAGATAGATTGATCATATTTAAGATTGAAGCATTAAATAATGGTAGGACTTCCTTGAGCAGCCTGGCAGGAATGGGGTCCAATAAACATGCCGATGGTTTGGACGAAGCAACCAATGAAAATAACTAAAATACTAATTTTTTCTCTAATAGTTAAAATTTTGTTAGCAAAGAAAGTCATGAAGTCATTACTAGTTAAAGTTAATGGAATACTCAGCTCAATAGAGCTCTGACTCTTTGTCAGCTTAGCTACAGTGCTGAAAAGAAACCTGAGGTTATTCTTATTTTCTTCAATTAGTGATGAGTAGAAAGATGTCCTAGCTTTACGGAGGGCTTTTTTATAGAGCAACAAACTCTTTTTCCAGGCTAAGTGAAGATCTTCTAAATTAGTGAGACGCCATTTCCTCTCCAACTTACGGGTTATCTGCTTTAAGCTACGAGTTTGTGAGTTATACCACGGAGTCAGACACTTCTGATTTAAAGCTCTCTTTTTCAGAGGAGCTACAGCATCCAAAGTTGTCTTCAAAGAGGATGTAAAACTATTGACGAGATACTCTATCTCCCTTACAGAGTTTAGGTAGCTACTCTGCTCTGTGTTGGTATATGACATTAGAGAACATAACGAAGGAATCATATCCTTAAACCTAGTTACAGCGCTTTCTGAAAGACTTCTAGTGTAATGAAACTTATTCCCCACTGCAGGGTAGTCCATCAGGGTAAATGTAAATGTTATTAAAAAATGATCAGACAGAAGGGAGTTTTCAGGGAATACTGTTAAGTCTTCTATTTCCATACCATAAGTCAGAACAAGATCTAAGATATAATTAAAGTGGTGGGTGGACTAATTTACTTTTTGAGCAAAGCCGATAGAGTCTAATAATAGATTAAATGCAGTGTTGAGGCTGTCATTCTCAGCATCTGTGTGGATATTAAAATCGCCCACTATAATTATCTTATCTGAGCTAAGCACTAAGTCAGACAAAAGGTCTGAAAATTCACAGAGAAACTCACAGTAACGACCAGGTGGACGATAGATAATAAATAAAACTGGTTTTTGGGACTTCCAATTTGGATGGACAAGACTAAGAGACAAGCTTTCAAATGAATTAAAGCTCTGTCTAGGTTTTTGATTAATTAATAAGCTGGAATGGAAGATTGCTGCTAATCCTCCGCCACGGCCCGTGCTACGAGCATTCTGACAGTTAGTGTGACTCGGGGGTGTTGACTCATTTAAACTAACATATTCATCCTGCTGTAACCAGGTTTCTGTTAGGCAGAATAAATCAATACGTTGATCAATTATTATATCATTTACCAACAGGGACTTAGAAGAGAGAGACCTAATGTTTAATAGACCACATTTAACTGTTTTAGTCTGTGGTGCAATTGAAGGTGCTATATTATTTTTTCTTTTTGAATTTTTATGCTTGAATAGATTTTTGCTGGTTATTGGTGGTCTGGGAGCAGGCACCGTCTCTACGGGGATGGGGCAACGAGGGGATGGCAGGGGGAGAGAAGCTGCAGAGAGGTGTATAAGACCACAGCTCTGCCTCCTGGTCCCAACGCTGGACAGTCACAGTTTGGAGGATCCAAGAAAATTGGCCAGATTTCTAGAAATGAGAGCTGCTCCATCTAAAGTGGGATGGATGCCGTCTCTCCTAACAAGACCAGGTTTTCCCCAGAAGCTTTGCCAATTATCAATGAAGCCCACCTCATTTTTTGGACACCACTCAGACAGCCAGCAATTCAAGGAGAACATGCGGCTAAACATGTCACTCCCGGTCTGATTGGGGAGGGGCCCAGAGAAAACAACAGAGTCCGACATTGTTTTTGCAAAGTTACACACCGATTTAATGTTAATTTTAGTGACCTCCGATTGGCGTAACCGAGTGTCATTACTGCCGACGTGAATTACAATCTTACCAAATTTACGCTTAGCCTTAGCCAGCAATTTCAAATGTCCTTCGATGTCGCCTGCTCTGGCCCCCGGAAGACAATTGACAATGGTTGCTGGTGTCGCTAACTTCACATTTCTCAAAACAGAGTCGCCAATAACCAGAGTTTGATCCTCGGCGAGTGTATCGTCGAGTGGGGAAAAACGGTTAGAGATGTGAACGGGTTGACGGTGTACACGGGGCTTCTGTTTAGGGCTACGCTTCCTCCTCACAGTCACCCAGTCAGCCTGCTTTCCCGACTGCCCGGGATCTGCCAGGGGGGAACTAGCGGCGGCTAAGCTACCTTGGTCCGCACCGACTACAGGGGCCTGGCTAGCTGTAGAATTTTCCACGGTGCGGAGCCGAGTCTCCAATTCGCCCAGCCTGGCCTCCAAAGCTACGAATAAGCTGCACTTATTACAAGTACCGTTACTGCTAAAGGAGGCCGAGGAATAACTAAACATTTCACACCCAGAGCAGAAAAGTGCGGGTGAGACAGGAGAAGCCGCCATGCTAAATCGGCTAAGAGCTAGTAGCTACGCAACCTAGCGGATTCCTAAAAACACACAAAGTGAATAATGTGTAAATAATTTAAAGGTGATTCAGCAGAAGGAGTGCCCCAATCAAGGCACCAAACAGGCCATGAAGCAGCACAGGCAACGCACGACAACAGCGAACGCACGACAACAGTGCTAAAATAAAATAAAAATCAACTAAACACGCTGTGGAGCAGCACAGATAACGCACGACAACAGTGCTAAAAGAGAAAAAAAATAATAAAATAAAATAAAAAAAATAATAAAAAAAAATAAAAACGAAAGCGTTAGCAAGCTAGTTAGCTTGCCAACGCTGATGAAAGTTAGCTGATAAAAGTGCTCCGTCGCGATGTTTCGACCGTTAGAGGTCTTCCTTAGGCGTTGGAGCACAGTAAAAAAGAAAAAAAAAAAAAAGTAAAAAGGTAAAAAAGTAAAAAAGTCTTGAAAAAGACTTAATTCAAGTCCAAAGCAGCAGGTAGCAGTCTCTGTGTAAACAGTCCCAACAGAGAGCCAAAATTCTGATGCCAACACGTAAACCAACACGTCAACTGGAAGCAGCCCTGGTGTGAAAAGGGAAATGACTATATATATACATGCCAGAATTAATCTTTTGTGTGGATACAATGAATTATTTTATCAAAAATAAAATGAAAACCATGCTCCCGCCACAAGGAACTGAAGAATTTGAAACGACAAAAAATGATGTGTAATTGCACGTGAACACAGTGGCAGCAGCAGCCATCACCTCCGGCGTGCGCTCATTATTTTTATTAAATATAACAATATGAGCGTAGGAATGACAATCCAGCCGTTCTGTACATGTGGCAAAAGGTAGATGATTCAGATGATTATATAAAGAGCTGCTCTGGAAGGCAGAATTCACGTTGTGGATCAGTAGCAACTGGTGGAAAAAAAAACACACACAGGGAGTCAATGCGCGGCGTTCACACGGACTGATCAATTTACTGCTCTGATATGTTCAATCATTTACACTTATATTTATTCCCCCTTTTGTTTTCTGTTATAAAACAATATATATGGCTTAGTAACATAATACAGTGATACAGCAGCCACCACAGCACACCAGCGTTTGTTTTTTTGTTTGTTTGTTTTTTTTTTTAATTGGAGCAAGATGGTGCGCACAGCGTGTCGTCAGTCTGAAAGAAACAGTGAGGATTCTGATGATGAAGGAAATGATCCCTCTTTTGTTCTGGACGAGGAACCAGAGCAGGTGGATCCACTGACATGCCCACAGATCTCCACCGTGAGTCAGATCCCATGCTTGTTTGCAGCTGGAACACAGAGCAGGACGCAGACACACACTGCTCCAGTAGTGGCTCCAGGTGTGTTTTGTTCAAAGCATGGAGATCAACATTAGCTTCGGTTTCATTTTGTTCCTCTTTCATTCCCTTTGCGCTCTTGATTCTCAGGCTATTTGGTGGTGGGAAAAGTCAAAAGCTCATTTGTCCACCTTTTCTCGACGATTTGTGACTTTTTTACTTTTTCCTTTTTTCAGGAATCGTCGTATGTCGTGTGACCGGACTATTAGGTAACATTCCTTAGTGTGTTCTTTAAAGACAACCACAAACTAATTCCATGCTTTCTTAAATGTTACATTAAATTATTATTGGAATATAGTATTAATATAGTAATATAGTATTTCATATTGTTTTCAAAAATTTGTTTAATTATCAATTATATGAAAATAAAAGGATTCCTGTTAAACAGGTTATTGGAAGAGACTCAGACAAAACTAAACACCTTTGTGCTGATTAAAGTCACTAACTGGGCCTCTCGTCTTGTTGCTGGCAAGAAATGAGAATTGTCCCCCATTCCTTCCACACTGGCATTTTTATTTGTTCCTCAATCAATTTTCGTGGGAAGTGCACTGAATTTACTGTGCCTCAGGTTAAAGAAAAAATAATAATGTCATCTGTTTTATGGGACTAATACTCCCGTCACACATAGCCAGAATCACATAGAATAGCGTCAGAATGACGAATCGGTGCACATCCGAAAAGTGTCGGGTTTCAGTTCCGAAATGTTTTGACAGCCATCTGCGATAGTCCACACAGTTGTTCAAAATCAGCTGGCCGCCCCAAGTGTGATGCACATGTTCAAAATGCTCCGGGTGCCGTCAAGATGGAACACCTATCCAACGGTGGTCCATGTGCAATCTGAGGACCATCTGACTGCAATTTACATTTTCCGATGGCGGCAAACAGGATCCGAAACGATTTGAACCTCAAGATGGATCTGGCACGGCAAAGCCTGCCGGTATGACCTGCAGGTGCCACGTATAATAATGTCCACCTCCAATGTTCCCTCCCTCCAGAAGCACAAAGGAACTGTTGACATGTATATGGCACGCTTCATCATGATAATAATTATGAATTATCATGTACAGTGAATGTGAACAGTGCGGCGGTGTGTACTACTGTGTGCACACCGCTGCAAATCTGAGCAGGCTGTTATATCCACAACAGATCTTACAGTACAGATATTTGTCCATTCCTTCACATGGGCAACATAAATAATGTGAACTACTGTCTCCATGATAACTGTATATAACACAGGCAGCTGCGCCTTTCTGTGGTGCGCAGTAACGTGTCATTGCATGCGTCAGGCGTCAGATTATGGCATTTGTCTTATTGGGCATGGTTCCTGCACATTCTTGCTATGTGTGACGGGGGGATTTACTGTGTGGCTCCAAACATTGGAAAGATAGGAGCCCGGTCAGAATTAATAACTTCAAAGCGAATCGCCGTTTTAAATCAAACCTAAACCTTGTACAGATAAACTACAACAGACCAGAAATGTTTTTTTTCTTCCCCAAAATGAGATGTCCTCCGTTCTTTATAAATTACATTGATCTTGATTTTAACAGTGAACATAATCTTGCCTATTTGACTCTTCTACTTCTTACAGAAGAATTTTTTCCTTTTTTTTTTAAATCGTTGTTTATGCACCAATAATACCAGATCAAATTCCTTGTATGCGAGAACTAACTTGGCAATAAATTATATTCCGATTCTGACTTGCAGCGCAGCCGGCTGCAAGACCGCAGCTCAGGGTTATGGGGTTAAATTTGTCACCTGAAAGGAAATGCTTCTGACAAAAACTACAGATTTTTTTATTTGTATTTATGTCCAGAGATCAAGGATCCACTGTCCACGTACAGATTTTATTTATTTTTATTTATGTCCATAGATCTAGGATCCAATGACCATGTACAGATTTTATTTGCTTTTATTTATGTCCAGAGATCTAGGATCCAGTGACCATGTACAGATTTATTTTTATTTATGTCCAGAGATGTAGGATCCAGTGACCATGTAGATTTATTTTTATTTATGTCCAGAGATGTAGGATCCAGTGACCATGTAGATTTATTTTTATTTATGTCCAGAGATGTAGGATCGAGTGACCATGTAGATTTATTTTTATTTATGTGCAGAGATCTAGGATCCAGTGACCATGTCCAGATTTTATTTATGTCCAGAAATCAAGGACCCGGTGACCAATTTCATATTTATTTACTTTAAGACTCGATAAAATGTTGACATAGAAAACCTGTGAAGCCTACTTTTAAGACACAGAAAATTTACAAGCGATATTGATAAGGGAAATGATAAAGCATCAGACTGATAAGTAAAATCTAAAGATAAAATCTTATCAATACCCATCCCTACTTTTATGCATGAAATGCTGTTATAACGGTAACAACAAATCAAATCAATTTCATTTATATAGCGCCAAATCACAACAAACAGTTGCCCCAAGGCGCTTCATATTGTAAGGCAAAGCCAGACAATAATTACGGAAAAACCCCAACTGTCAAAACGACCCCCTGTGAGCAAGCACTTGGGGACAGTGGGAAGGAAAAACTCCCTTTTAAACAGGAAGAAACCTCCAGCAGAACCAGGCTCAGGGAGGGGCAGTCTTCTGCTGGGACTGGTTGGGGCTGAGGGAGAGAACCAGGAAAAAGACATGCTATGGAGGGGAGCAGAGATCAGTCACTAATGATTAAATGCAGAGTGGTGCATACAGAGCAAAAAGAGAAAGAAACACTCAGTGCATCATGGGAACCCCCCAGCAGTCTAAGTCTATGTCTATAGCAGCATAACTAAGGGATGGTTCAGGGTCACCTGATCCAGCCCTAACTATAAGCTTTAGCAAAAAGGAAAGTTTTAAGCCTAATCTTAAAAGTAGAGAGGGTGTCTGTCTCCCTGATCCGAATTGGGAGCTGGTTCCAGAGGAGAGGAGCCTGAAAGCTGCCTCCCATTCTACTCTTACAAACCCTAGGAACTACAAGTAAGCCTGCAGTCTGAGAGCGAAGCACTCTACTGGGGTGATATAGTACTAAGAGGTCCCTAAGTTAAGATGGGACCTGATTATTCAAAACCTTATAAGTAAGAAGAAGAATTTTAAATTCTATTCTAGAATTAACAGAAAGCCAATGAAGAGAGGCCAATATGGGTGAGATATGCTCTCTCCTTCTAGTCCCTGTCAGTACTCTAGCTGCAGCATTTTGAATTAACTGAAGGCTTTTCAGGGAACTTTTAGGACAACCTGATAATAATGAATTAAAATAGTCCAGCCTAGAGGAAATAAATGCATGAATTAGTTTTTCAGCATCACTCTGAGACAAGACCTTTCTAATTTTAGAGATATTGCGCAAATGCAAAAAAGCAGTCCTACATATTTGTTTAATATGCGCACTGAATGACATATCCTGATCAAAAATGACTCCAAGATTTCTCACAGTATTACTAGAGGTCAGGGTAATGCCATCCAGAGTAAGGATCTGGTTAGACACCATGTTTCTATGATTTGTGGGGCCAAGTACAATAACTTCAGTTTTATCTGAGTTGAAAAGCCGGAAATCAGAGGTCATCCATGTCTTTATGTCTGTAAGACAATCCTGCAGTTTAGCTAATTGGTGTGTGTCCTCTGGCTTCATGGATAGATAAAGCTGAGTATCATCTGCGTAACAATGAAAATTTAAGCAATGCTGTCTAATAATACTGCCTAAGGGAAGCATGTATAAAGTGAATAAAATAGGTCCTAGCACAGAACCTTGTGGAACTCCATAATTAACCTTAGTCTGTGAAGAAGATTCCCCATTTACATGAACAAATTGTAATCTATTAGATAAATATGATTCAAACCACCGCAGCGCAGTGCCTTTAATACCTATGGCATGCTCTAATCTCTGTAATAAAATTTTATGGTCAACAGTATCAAAAGCAGCACTGAGGTCTAACAGAACAAGCACAGTGATGAGTCCACTGTCTGAGGCCATAAGAAGATCATTTGTAACCTTCACTAATGCTGTTTCTGTGCTATGATGAATTCTAAACCCTGACTGAAATTCTTCAAATAGACCATTCCTCTGCAGATGATCAGTTAGCTGTTTTACAACTACCCTTTCAAGAATTTTTGAGAGAAAAGGAAGGTTGGAGATTGGCCTATAATTAGCTAAGATAGCTGGGTCAAGTGATGGCTTTTTAAGTAATGGTTTAATTACTGCCACCTTAAAAGCCTGTGGTACATAGCCAACTAATAAAGACAGATTGATCATATTTAAGATCGAAGCATTAATTAATGGTAGGGCTTCCTTGAGCAGCCTGGTAGGAATGGGGTCTAATAGACATGTTGATGGTTTGGAGGAAGTAACTAATGAAAATAACTCAGACAGAACAATCGGAGAGAAAGAGTCTAACCAAATATCGGCATCACTGAAAGCAGCCAAAGAGAACGATATGTCTTTGGGATGGTTATGAGTAATTCTTTCTCTAATAGTTAAAATTTTATTAGCAAAGAAAGTCATGAAGTCATTACTAGTTAAAGGAATACTCGGCTCAATAGAGCTCTGACTCTGTCAGCCTGGCTACAGTGCTGAAAAGAAACCTGGGGTTGTTCTTATTTTCTTCAATTAGTGATGAGTAGTAAGATGTCCTAGCTTTACGGAGGGCTTTTTTTTATAGAGCAACAGACTCTTTTTCCAGGCTAAGTGAAGATCTTCTAAATTAGTGAGACGCCATTTCCTCTCCAGCTTACGGGTTATCTGCTTTAAGCTGCGAGTTTGTGAGTTATACCACGGAGTCAGGCACTTCTGATTTAAGGCTCTCTTTTTCAGAGGAGCTACGGCATCCAAAGTTGTCCTCAATGAGGATATAAAACTACTGACGAGATAATCTATCTCACTCACAGAGTTTAGGTAGCTACTCTGCCCTGTGTTAGTATATGGCATTGGAGAACATAAAGAAGGAATCATATCCTTAAACCTAGTTACAGCGCTTTCTGAAAGACTTCTACTGTAATGAAACTTATTCCCCACTGCTGGGTAGTCCATCAGAGTAAATGTAAATGTTATCAAGAAATGATCAGACAGAAGGGGGTTTTCAGGGAATACTGTTAAGTCTTCAATTTCCATACCATAAGTCAGAACAAGATCTAAGGTATGATTAAAGTGGTGGGTGGACTCATTTACATTTTGAGCAAAGCCAATCGAGTCTAACCAATAGATTAAATGCAGCGTTGAGGCTGTCATTCTCAGCATCTGTGTGGATGTTAAAATCGCCCACTATAATTATCTTATCTGAGCTAAGCACTAAGTCAGACAAAAGGTCTGAAAATTCACAGAGAAACTCACAGTAACGACCAGGTGGACGATAGATAACAACAAATAAAACTGGTATTTGGGACTTCCAATTTGGATGGACAAGACTAAGAGACAAGCTTTCAAATGAATTAAAGCTCTGTCTGGGTTTTTGATTAATTAATTAATAAGCTGGAGTGGAAGATTGCTGCTAATCGTCCGCCTCGGCCCGTGCTACGAGCGTTCTGGCAGTTAGTGTGACTCGGGGGTGTTGACTCATTTAAACTAACATATTCATCCTGCTGTAACCAGGTTTCTGTAAGGCAGAATAAATCAATACATTGATCAATTATTATATCATTTACTAACAGGGACTTAGAAGAGAGAGATCTAATGTTTAATAAACCACATTTAACTGTTTTAGTCTGTGGTGCAGTTGAAGGTGCTATATTATTTTTTCTTTTTGAATTTTTATGCTTAAATAGATTTTTGCTGGTTATTGGTGGTCTGGGAGCAGGCACCGTCTCTACGGGGATGGGGTAATGAGGGGACATCACAGTGTTCTTTTTGAGGCCAGGAACTGGTTAATCCATTTTACATTGTTTCTTATGGGAAACTTGGTTCTGGTTTAAGAACAACATTTAGGAACCAATTAAGTTAAAAAACTGAGGTTCCACTGGATTTAGGCCTTCCAGTGACTTACGGGCTCTGAGCAGAGAGAGGGACAGATAATGTGTTATATTACAACCCCTGGCAAAAATTATGGAATCACCGGCCTCGGAGGATGTTCATTCAGTTGTTTAATTTTGTAGAAAAAAGCAGATCACAGACATGACACAAAACTAAAGTCATTTCAAATGGCAACTTTCTGGCTTTAAGAAACACTATAAGAAATCAGGAAAAAAAAAATTGTGGCAGTCAGTAACGGTTACTTTTTTAGACCAAGCAGAGGGGAAAAAAAATGGAATCACTCAATTCTGAGGAAAAAATTATGGAATCATGAAAAACAAAAGAACGCTCCAACACATCACTAGTATTTTGTTGCACCACCTCTGGCTTTTATAACAGCTTGCAGTCTCTGAGGCATGGACTTAATGAGTGACAAACAGTACTCTTCATCACTCTGGCTCCAACTTTCTCTGATTGCTGTTGCCAGATCAGCTTTGCAGGTTGGAGCCTTGTCATGGACCATTTTCTTCAACTTCCACCAAAGATTTTCAATTGGATTAAGATCCGGACTATTTGCAGGCCATGACATTGACCCTATGTGTCTTTTTGCAAGGAATGTTTTCACAGTTTTTGCTCTATGGCAAGATGCATTATCATCTTGAAAAATGATTTCATCATCCCCAAACATCCTTTCAATTGATGGGATAAGAAAAGTGTCCAAAATATCAATGTAAACTTGTGCATTTATTGATGATGTAATGACAGCCATCTCCTCAGTGCCTTTACCTGACATGCAGCCCCATATCATCAATGACTGTGGAAATTTACATGTTCTCTTCAGGCAGTCATCTTTATAAATCTCATTGGAATGGCACCAAACAAAAGTTCCAGCATCATCACCTTGCCCAATGCAGAGTCGAGATTCATAACTGAATATGACTTTCAACCAGTCATCCACAGTCCACGATTGCTTTTCCTTAGCCCATTGTAACCTTGTTTTTTTCTGTTTAGGTGTTAATGATGGCTTTCGTTTAGCTTTTCTGTATGTAAATCCCATTTCCTTTAGGTGGTTTCTTACAGTTCGGTCACAGACCTTGATTCCAGTTTCCTCCCATTCATTCCTCATTTGTTTTGTTGTGCATTTTCGATTTTTGAGACATACTGCTTTAAGTTTTCTGTCTTGACGCTTTGACGTCTTCCTTGGTCTACCAGTATGTTTGCCTTTAACAACCTTCCCATGTTGTTTGTATTTGGTCCAGAGTTTAGACACAGCTGACTGTGAACAATCAACATCTTTTGCAACATTGCGTGATGATTTACCCTCTTTTAAGAGTTTGATAATCCTCTCCTTTGTTTCAATTGACATCTCTCGTGTTGGAGCCATGATTCATGTCAGTCCACTTGGTGCAACAGCTCTCCAAGGTGTGATCACTCCTTTTTAGATGCAGACTAACAAGCAGATCTGATTTGATGCAGGTGTTAGTTTTGGGGATGAAAATTTACAGGGTAATTAAATTTATTCCTCAGAATTGAGTGAGTCCATATTTTTTTTCCCTCTGCTTGGTCTAAAAAGTAACCGTTACTGACTGCCACAATTTTTTTCTTGATTTCTTATAGTGTTTCTTAAAGCCAGAAAGTTGCCATTTGAAATTACTTTAGTTTTGTGTCATGTCTGTGATCTGCTTTTTTTTCTACAAAATTAAACAACTGAATGAACATCCTCAGAGGCCGGTGATTCCATAATTTTTGCTAGGGGTTGTAGTTAAACTACAAGTTGACTCAAGAACATGCAGATGATTTCATTTCAGCTCCTTTGTGGTAGAGTAACCAGAATCAGAATAGCCTATTCGCCAAGTATCCATAAGAACACAAGGAATTTGACTTCGGTTTGAGCTTCATTCTCTCTGTACGGCATCTCTCTCTCTGTACAGAGACAACAAAACTAAAAAAATACATATTCTGCATCCATGTAAGACAACAAATCGACATTTTCTTCCAGGAATCTGAAAAACACCACCGAAAGTGTGAGGAGGCCAAACCATCCTTCACCCGCAGGCAGTGCAGCTGCTCGTTACAATTAATTATTACATTACTATAATTATGACTGGCTGCAAGTATTTAAAAATACTTTTTAGAATGTGATTTTTTTTTTTTTTTTTTTGCGCTCAATCTCTGTAAATTTAGCAACGCGTTACTGGTGGAGCGACAGACTCAACACAAACTGCGTTTATATTTTTAACACTTTACATCATTTGACCCATCTGATCAAACTCAGCAAGGCAGAACCCCCGATATGAGTCTGGTTCCTTCTGATGACTCTGCGCTGTAACTCGGCACCGGTTGCGAACACTATAGACTGTGCAGGTGTGATTAAATGTGAACTTTGGTGGAGTCACGCGTGTCGTCGCGGCGCTGCGCTCTTTGTAGTGGAGGCGAAAAATGTTGCCGTTAATCCGACACAGTTTGCAGCGCAGATTGACAGTCAGCGCCGTGGAATCGTTCTGGGGTAAAAACACAACAAAGACTGTCTGTGTTTTGGTTCCGAGACACGCAACAACGTGTGGAATCAATGGGCCATGGACGGACAACTAACCGTCGGTACCGTCACCGTCTCATAAACACTACAACGAAGCTGCTACAGCATCAAGCTAACGCAGCGGCCGAGCAGCCGCCTTGACGGCGTACAACCGCGGAGAAAAACCGGCCCTATCCCGGCCCAATCTGCTGTCGGTCCACTTACCGGACGGGTTCACAGCGGCGGGAGTCGCCATGTTTCCTGCACCGACAAAAAACAACACAAAGCACGGCCTCAGAAAGCGTTGATAGTCCGCCGGTTCGGCAGGTCCGGCTCCGTCTATCACCTGAAGAGCTGTCCGACCAAAGAACGGCAAAATCCCGCACCAACCGGGACGCCGACGTTTATCAAATTACTTCAAAAAGCCACAGGGACCACGTTTAATAAGATGCAAAATGTCTGCATGGTAGCACCGCGAGATTACAGCCGCTGGAATAAATAAAGTTTGGTGAAATACAACAACAAGGCTTTTATTTTCCACAAACACGGTTCCTGACAAACGCTGTTAGTCTAACATGGGGACAGATCATTACTGAACTACAGCAGCACTCACTGAGGAAAGATTCTATTTAGGGCCCGAGTAGACAACGTCCTACGAGGACCCTATTGTAATTGTGCTGTTTATTATTATTAATTATTATTATTATTCTCACTTTTGAAATCGAAATTTCGGCCTCTTCCCATGCTCAAAAACTCACTAAACTTTCCAAAGTCGTCCGGCCGGATCCGAAATTCGGTATTTTGGGGGCGTCGCACATGGTCGCAGAAAAATCGCGAAATAGCGCCCCCTAGAAATTTTCAAAAACCCCTCCTCATTGGGCTTTTTTCATCGTAGCCTCACGAAATTCGGTACACATATTTACCATACCAGGACGCAAGACAAAGTATCTTACTGTCATGGTGAAATATCGACATTTTGATTTTGTTTCGATTTTGAGCAAATTTTTGCCATTTTTGGCCATTTCCACTACTTACATTTGAACGAACTCATCGTAGGGATTTCCTCCGATTGTCTTCAAATTTGGTCAAAATCATTACAACACAATGGTGATCAAAAGTTATCAAAAGATTCTAATTAAGTCAAAAGGCGTGGCTGCTAGGGGTCGTCAAACTTTGGCGAGCTTTTCGGAGCACGCCATTTCACTTCGAACGGCTGTCACGCCCACATACTTCATCGTAGATCCTTCAAACTTGCTGGACATGATGAGGGCTCCGCCCTCAACGTCTACATATCTTAAGTTCCCACCTGCGCCATAGCGCCCCCCGCTACTGAAATGTCCTATTTTTACTTTAAGAGGTCCTGATGTCACATACTTAACCCAATCAACTTCATTCCACTTCTAAAACATGCAGAACAAATTGGTGAACATAGGCGATGAACGCCATGAAGTTACGAGTAATGGCATCCGTGTGGCGGTGTGCCGAATATTGCCCATTCGCCATGAAATTACGTTCTTCCTTTTGACGGCTTTAATTTTGTCACATCATCATGAAAATTGATACACAGGTCGAGCACGACAACCTCTTACAATTCATAGGGGCGTCGCCCATGGGCGGGGCAAAATGCCTCAATAGCGCCCCCTTGAAACTTTCAAAAACCCCTCCCCATAGGGGTTTTTTGGGAGTAGGAAGATGAAAATTGGTACACATGTGTGACTTGCATAGACGTACAAAAAAGTCTCTTGCACCATGGGTCTACTCCAAACAGGAAGTCGGCCATTTTGAATTTTCTTCTCATTTTGGCGTGATTTCCACATGTTGTATTTGAACGAACTCCTCCTAGGGATTTTGTCCAATGCACTTCAAATTTCTTCCACGTCACCCAAAGACGATACTGACCAAAAGTTATCGAAAGCTTTACTTTATGTCGAAGGGTGTGGCCGCTATGGCGCCGCCATTTTGACCCTTCGCCATGGAACATTATACTTAAACAGGTACTGATGTCACATACTTAACACCATCAACTTCCTTCCACTTCTAAAACATGCAGAACAAGTTGGTGAACATAGGTGATGATCGCCGTGAACTTACGAGTAACGGCTTCTGTGTGGAGGCATAACGACTATCGCCCCTTCGCCATGAAATTACGTTCTTCCTTTTGATGGCTTTAATTTTGTCATATCATCATGAAAATTGATACACAGGTCAAGCATGACAACCTCCTACAATTCATAGGGGCCTTGCCCATGGGTGGGGCAAAGTGCCTCAATAGCGCCCCCTTGAAAATTTCAAAAACTCCTCCCCATAGGGTTTTTTTTTTGGAGTAGGGAGATGAGAACTGGTACACATGTGAATTGCATAGACGTACAAAAAAGTCTCTTGCACCATGAGTCTACTCCAAACAGGAAGTTGGCCATTTTGAATTTTCTTCTCATTTTGAAATGATTTCCACATGTTGTATTTGAACGAAATCCTCCTAGGGATATTGTCCAATGCACTTCAAATTTCTTTGACAGCATCCAGAGATGACACTGACCAAAAGTTATCGAAAGCTTTTCTCTATGTTGAAGGGTGTGGCCGCTATGGTGCCGCCATTTTGACCCTTTGCCATGGAACATCAAGTCATGATAACTCCTTCATGCTTTGCCTGATTGACTTGAAAATTCACATGTATGATGATGGTTGGCTCCTGAACACACCCAGCCCCTCTGTTTTTACACTGAGTGCCCCCTAGTGGATGAACAATCAACATGTCATAACTCCTTGATGCATTGTATGATTTGTTTAAAATTTTAACTGTGTGATAAGTGGTTGCCCCTGCATGCACATGCCCACATGTGGTCACAAGAGAACACACTGCCCTGGGTAGGCGGTCGCGCGGAACGAGGGCCCGTATATGACTGCTTGCAGTCCTAGTTATAATTTATAATTTTACAGAGCTGCTTCTTCTGACCACTTTAACGACTGTATATAGATCACTGATGAAAAATTTGATTCATTTTACAGAGCTGTTACTTCTGATCACTTTAACGACTGTATATAGATCACTGATGAAAAATTTGATTCATTTTCCAGAGCTGATTCTTCCGGACATTTTACAGATCACTGATGATGGATCATTTTACAGAGCTGGTTCTTCTGACCACTTTAACTATTGTACAGGTCACTGATGATAGATTTGGTTCATTTTACAGAGATGCTTCTGATCAATTTAACAACTGTACATATCACTGATGGATGGATGGATGAGATTTATTGTCATTGTCATTTCAAGTGCAACAACAACAACAAGATTATGTCCACACTCAAATTGCCACAGACAAGATACAGCAATTAATCCACAATTATTACTGGTTTACCATAATTATGGCACACATCAGAATTAAGACAACACATATATATTTGACATTTTATGTGCACTAAACTGATGATAGATTTGGATAATTTTACAGAGCTGTTTCTTCTGATCATTTTAACTATTGTACAGGTCACTGATGATAGATTTGGATCATTTTACAGAGCTTCTTCTGATCATTTTAACTATTGTACAGGTCACTGATGATAGATTTGGATCGTTTTACAGAGCTGCTTTTCTGATCATTTTTAATACTGCACAGTTCAGTGATTATAGATTTTGGATCATTTTACTCCTTTTGGCGTATGTGTCTGTTAATACTCAAACCTTTAGAATTAGCACATTACTTTAAAAGATATGTGCAATATTTTCACTTTGTAAAAATGAGAGCGTTACCATTAATGCTGATAAACTGTCCAGAATTAGTTGTTTATAAATGAAACCATGAGTGAAAAGTGCTTTGTGTTTCATGTCTCCTGCCCACTGTCTGTCTCCGGAGTGGCTATATGCTAGAGGTGGGCGGATCGATCCTAATATCGATCATATCAATACCAACTCTGGTATTGATATTAAACGATCCTTGTGTAAAAAGATCAATACTCAAGCTTTTTTCTCTCCCGCACGCACTGACTGCTGCGCACGCAGATTCATCAAAGTCTACTCTCTGTCTGTAAGAGCAGTGCTGCGCTGTGCCACACAACATGGAGCAGCGCACCCTCCCCCCTCTGATCTTTTGTTGTTACGCTGTCACGTGGCTCAGCGGCACCAGCCAACAGACATGCAGATAGGATCAGCCTGGCCCACCCACCCCAGCGCTCTCCTCAAGTCAGCCCTCTACCTCAGGAGATTTTGTTTTAAGTTGTGTTGAGTGATATTTTTTTAAACAAAAATGTTAATTGTGATAATAAAGTATTTTGTTGTCACGTACAATGTTTGGCAAAATTCTATCCTAGGTCTTTTGGATCCTTTGGATCTATGAAGCTTAAATATGAAAAAGTATCGGTATCGGTATTGATATCGGCGATACTGGGCCTGTATTTACTTGGTATCGGATCAATACCAAAATTCCCGGTATCACCCACCTCTACTATACGCCCAACCGTTGGTTCAATAAAGTAAATATGCGAGCATATATGCCCAACCACAACCGACCAATGAGCACGCTTGTAAGCTCACTTCCGATTTCAACACGGGAGGGAAAAAAGGTGGATATTTTTTCGCCGACTGCGGGAGGGTTTGCACCCTGCGGAGGAGCTGTGATCTAAAGCGGTTCTGTTTGGCTCATCACACCCAGGGAACTGTGTCAAACTAACACCATCTTACAGCCAGCAAGCAACATTTTGTTCAAAAACTGTTTTGTCGTCGTTAACAGGCTTCCGTTCAAAATGCTTATGAAGTTTGTCTGTTTTGATCCATTGCGGTGTTTTCGCAGTAATTAAACCCGACACCGTGAAATGTGTCAAACATACGCCACAATAGAGCCTTAAAAAGTGGTCTAAAAAACGTAGTTTAGATGCACAAAACATGTCAAATACACGATCACGGTTGGGCGAATAAGATGACATTATATTTATCTGCCCAACGGTTGTGCATGTAACGTTCAATGTATGACTTATCTGCCCAACGGTTGTGCATGTAACATTCAATGTATGACTTATCTGCCCAACGGTTGGGCGAATAAGATAAGACATTATATTTATCTACCCAACGGCTGGCCGTGTAATGTTCAGTGTATGACTTATCTGCCCAACGGTTGGGCATATAGCCTTTGCCGTCTGTCTCGTTCATTGCTTTTTATTTAATCCACTAGATGGTGGTGACAGCTTGTAAACTGTTGCCAGCTGCCATCTTGCTTAGCATTACTCCGCATCATCAGATATTAGATTAAATAGAAATCTATGATGCGGCGACTTGAACTTGGGTTAAAGTGATCTGAAAATGCTGTTTTTGTGCAGTGTTCAGGTGCTGCAACAAGCTGGCAAAGGACTATCAGCTGGTTAAATAAATACAAATAATAATAATAATAAATGGAGTGAGCTTTCAGAGTATTATATGTAATATA
This sequence comes from Thalassophryne amazonica, assembly GCF_902500255.1. Lineage (NCBI taxonomy): Eukaryota > Metazoa > Chordata > Actinopteri > Batrachoidiformes > Batrachoididae > Thalassophryne > Thalassophryne amazonica. The sequence continues at coordinate 21,183,636 of NC_047104.1, forward strand.
ATTGATGTGGGGAAACAACTAATTTGCTAAAAAAAAAAAAAAAAGTTAGAAAATGATTTTTTTTTGTGTGTCCATCTGTATTCTGCAGTGACTTCAGTTTTACTGCCTGAATGTTTTATCGTGAAAAATATCTCACCATTCGTTTACTGATTCAATTACAAGTCTCGCTTTCATTCGTCTCAGTTTATCCCTTTTTAACTACACTGAAAAAAGAATGTTTGAACCAACTTAAAAAAGTGTTACAATTTGTAAAGACCTGAGTGAATTACGTTGTTTGAACTTAAGTTTGTAAGTTAGAGTTGATTTAACTTTCAAACTTAAGTTCAAACAACTTAATTCATTCAGGTTTTTACAAATTGAAACACTTTTTAAAGTTGGTCCAAACATTCTCTTTTTTTCAGTGTAGCCTCGGGTTATTTCTTCACATCAGGTTTTCCAACCTGAGATATTCTGTAAGAGCAAAATCATAGAATGGAAATGCTTTTTCTCTTAATTTGGTGGGTGACATGACAATTGCTTTGACATTGTATATTCTACTAATATAAGAATATACACGAATGAGATTAATACTTTCACCGTGGCTGGCGTGGATGTTTCATTTTATTTGATATTTTCACAGAGAATCACTGCGTAAAAGCAGCACTGCAGGTGGATTAAGAGCAGTCTTTAATATTCATATCTTTAATACGATGCGAGCGTGCAAAGCTCTGACTTTCACCCCTGATTATTTCCCATCTTTAACTTAACTTCATAATGAAATGAATTAAGGATCAGACTAGTATCTGGTGTCATTGCAGACATAGTATGTTTGACAAACTGATGGTTTTATTTTCTATCTGGACTGGGATGAACAAATTAATTCAAGTCTATTATATAAATAGTATTTGTGTTTTGTATTTGTTTTGACTAATAGTGGCTTTACAAATATGGGACAGACTGAGTTTGAAATGTAGTAGCACAGAAATAACACAGAAAAAGCAGATTCATGGTGAAACTCTCTTGAAAATATTGATCATGTCCACACTGATTTCTATTTATGGCTGCTTGTCTGACGCTAACCAACATGGCGGCACTCTGACAACAGCCAGCGAACGAGCGGATCGACCCGGTGTCGCAGAGCGGATCGACCCGGTGTCGCAGACCGAATGATCCACCACTAAAAATTTGTCCGCCCTGCCTCCACGGCGCATGCGTCATTTTGGAGCTCTGAGATAGAGTCTATTCATCCAAAGCGATCAAATGGATTCATGTGATTATTAACCATCAGATGACAAGGTAAAACCTCTTAAGTCATTCTAAAGTCAGTTTTAAGCAGAAACAAGGCCGTTTTAAGCAGAAATGAGGTAATACTTAGTGATGTTTTGAAATGACAGACACTCAGTGAATGCATCAGGTAGCAGCTCGTGTAGCTATGGTGCTCTGATCGCTTCCTCCATCTTTTCTGATGAAATAATGCTGAATTTATGTGGAAATGATTGTTGTACAAAAGCTTCAGATATTTGTCGCTGTGATAGATGATGACTGGAGTGCACTTTTAAGCAGAAACAAGGTGATAATCTGTGAACTGCGGCTAATGACACATGTGCAGTGAAGGCAGGGCGGACCGAATTTTAGGGGGGACCTTTCGGTCTGTGACACTGGTCCTCCATTGAGTGAATGAATGGAAATCAATGGTCTCGTTGTACGTGGAAAATAAATGACACTTGTTTTTGTTTTGTTTTTTTTCAGAAACAGCAACTGGCCACCCTCTTCTGCTTGGGGAGGACCTCGCTGACTGTATGGCTGCAGACCTGCAGACTTGTCTCACAGCTGATCATCTGGTGAATGTAAGCCACACCCCCTGCACTCTTACATGTCAAAATAAAAGGTCACGTCACCTATCATAAATTGTCTGGTTTTATATCATAATTTGTCCTTTTCTCTGGTGACCAAATCTCCGGTTTTGTTTCTCACGGGAACGTTACTTAAACTGGCTTTCCCAGTGGATAAAGAAGAGGTGGAGTGTACTGTGTTTACAGTTCATCCATATACTTCCTCATCAAATAAAAGTGTGATCTGATATGTGTGTGTGTGTGTGTATATATATATATATATATATATATATATATATATATATATATATATATATATATATGAGGTCTATTAGAAAAGTATCCGACCTTATTATTTTTTTCAAAAACCATATGGATTTGAATCACGTGTGATTACATCAGACATGCTTGAACCCTCGTGGGCATGCGAGAGTTTTTTCACGCCTGTTGGTTACGTCATTTGCCTGTGGGCAGTCTTTGAGTGAGGAGTGGCCCACCCTCTCGTCAATTTTTTCATTGTTTAGGAATGGTTCAGAGACTGCTGCTTTGTTTGATCAAAATTTTTTCAAAACTCTAAGGCACAACTGAGTGGACACCATTCGATAAATTCAGCTGGTTTTCGGTAAAAATTTTAACGGCTGATGAGAGATTTTGGTCTGGTAGTGTCGCCGTAAGGACGGCCCACGGCACCTGACGGCGATCTGCACTTCGAGGCGGCAGCGTCTCACCGTTTCAAGTTGAAAACTTCCACATTTCAGGCTCTGTTGACCCAGGAAGTCGTCAGAGAACAGAGAACTTTCAGAAGAAGTTGGCATGAGGAGTTTATTCGGACATTCCATTGTTAACGGACATTTTGTAATGAAAGAACGTGCGGGCAGAGTCACATGTCGGGCCGGACCCGACCGCTGGGGGTCGCGACAGGAAAAACACCTCCGTTGGAAACCTTAACGGGCAAGTTGGAACATGCCCAAGCTGTTAAACAATTTCTCAGTTACTCACTTGTTGAAAGCCATCAAAAGCCGCCTGAATTTTACAAATGGTTTTCAACACGGAGGTGTTTGTCCTGTCTCTTCTGAATCTTCTCTGTTCTCTCACGACGTCCTGGGTGAATTAAGCCTTAAATTAGGATGTTTTCAGGTTGAAACAGGCCAGCGAGGGGGCCTGGAAGCTCTGCACGACGTCCCGGTCCGTGGGAAGTCCTTACACCGACAGAAACACCCCATAATCTCTCATCAGCCGTTAAACTTTTCACCGAAAACCAGCTTAATTTCTCAAATAGTATCCACTCGGATATTCCTCACAGGTCCAGAAAAAATTTTGATAAAGCAACGCACGGCGTCTCAAGCAGCATGTGAAACAAAGGAATTCAGCCGAGAGGGCGGGACCACATCTCACTCAAGGCCTGCCCACAGGGAAATGACGTCACCGACACGCGTGAAAAAACTCACGCATGCGCACGAGGGTTCAAGCATGATTGGTGGAATCGCATGTCATTCAAATCCATATAGTTAAAAAAATAAATAAAAGGGTCGGTTTATTGTCTAATAGACCTCGTATACATACATACATACATACATACATACGGTGGTATGTAAAAGTTTGAGCACCCCTGATGATTTCTATGATTTTCCTTTATAAATCATTGTTTCTTTGGATCAGCAATTTTAGTTAAATATATCATATAGCAGACAAACACACTGATATTTGATAAGTGAAATGAAGTTGATAGGATTTACAGAAAGTGTGCAATAATTCTTAAAAAAAAATAGGCAGGTGCATAAATTTGGGCACCCCAACAGAAAAAAATACATCAATATTTAGTAGATCCTCCTTTTGCAGAAATAACAGTCTCTAAACACTTCCCATAGCTTCCAATGAGAGTCTGGATTCTGGTTGAAGGTATTTTGGACCATTCTTCTTTACAAAACATCTCCAGTTCAGTCAGGTTTGTTGGCTTCCGAGCATGGACAGCCCACTTAAAATCACACCACAGATTTTCAATAATATTCAGGTCTGGGGACTGAGATGGCCATTCCAGAACATTGTACTTGTTCCTCTGCATGAATGCCTTAGTAGATTTTGAACAGTGTTAGGGTCATTGTCTTGTTGAAAGATCCAGCCCCAATGCAACTTCAGCTTTGTCACTAGCTATATATACTACACACTTATTGCTACTTACATTAATTGATGAGATTATACAAGCAAAGCGACTCAAAGCTCGCTCATGGTACACTGTGGCCCAAACAGAAAGTGCCAAATTCTTAATCCACAGTGAAACAGGAAATGTCAAACACTTCTTGGATCAACACTTCCTGGATTGACAGATGAGATCCCATGGAATCTTGCGGGAACTCATTGGCAAGCTCACACTCAAACAGGAAGTGCCAAATTTTCAGTCACAATGAAACAGGAAATGTTGAACACTTCCTGGCATGGGTGGAGCTAGAGCGGAGGCCGGGGTTTCACTGGAGTCCCCTGAAATCTGATTGGACACAGATGATTGACATGTCATGGCACCGCACATCTGGTTGAAAGAGCTGCATTTAGAAATTAGAGAGTCACATTGACTGATAGGGTCCTCCTGTCCAGTAGTTGGTGCTGTGTACCACAAAAATTCTAATCCACCGTAGTAGAAAAAGAAAAATGTTTGCCTCAGATTTGAAATGAACACATCGTTTGAACTATGGACTTCTAATCAGTGGTGAGCACAGTTCCGCTAACCGGTAATTATCAAAGATAATGTTTTCATTATCAGATTAGCTTTTCAGATAACTTTAAAAACCATCATTGGACTAATTATCTTCCGATAAGTGTTGTGAAAGTGTAGGTACACGGACCCACAACAGGGGGCGCAAATGAACGGACAATGGAGTAGGTCAAATAACAACAATTTACTGTTGCGAATGTGCACAACCAATACAACAGATTACAACACTAGACAGGAGTCAAATCACAAAGGTGTCGTGTGGGCAGGCTCGAAGATAGGAGACACCTGTCCAAAGCAGAACCGGAACCACACGATTTCCTCCGCCACCAGACCCCGGGAATACTGGAGCCGCCAAGTCCCGAACTCCCAGGTGGCCACTGCCTCCGCGTGTCGGATCTGGTACTGCTGGCGAGGAACAAAAAGCAGTTAAATGAGGGCGCATTTGCACCCAGCAATCCGTATGGCAGGAAAGCTACCTCCACCTCTCGTTGGAAAAGTAGTTCACAATACAACGCTCAAGTAACAAAAGGATACTGTCTCACAGTCAGCTGAGGTACGTTACCTTCAAGGTAGAACGATATCGCGGCAA